>NW_022991840.1:400000-596329 GCF_902827175.1 Gymnodraco acuticeps
GATTATTTCATTCAGTCTTCGATTTTTTTCTTTCCATCTTTCCTCTCTATCTCTCTTCACTTTTTCTTCTACAAACGTAAGAATGGTCAAACGGATATAAGCACCAGTTTGTTTTTGGGAAATGACGTGTTTCTTTGTCTTAAAGCATAATTCATTACACTGTACATCCTTGGAATCTCACTCCACTGCTGTCTTTGGCTCCTGCATTTCCTGCATTAAACATATGAACAGCAGGTTGTCTTACTTCAAGAAAGAGTTCGACGTATGGTTTTATGTGCCTTCACTTTTAACATCACATCACTTATAAATACTTTAAAGACTCTTTGAAGGTTCCTCTGGCGGCTTGACATCCCAGTAGTCACTGCTTCTCACTACCTGTTAAAACGATTATAATCTGTCTGTTACTGTCAGAACATCCCATGCAGGGAATACTGAAGTTTTGCTTACACTCCCTGTCCCGTTATGCAGTCAGATTGATTACTTTTTGTTGAATCCCAGCAGCTGTGTCTTTTATCTTCCGTATGGTGTCTGTTGCTCCCTCTCCACAGATGAAGAAGGAGAAGCTGATATAGTCAAACCCTGTATTTTATCCTGCCCTAACACTCGAGAGCGTGTAGCCTTTGATTCAGACGCAGCTCAGGATTCTCATCAATCACAGCTCCTTGATTAGTGCGGAGTGCACACACACTGTGTCTTTGAAAGCATAATGATACCGTCCTCCCTTCCCCACCTAGGCTTTACACACTAATGAACTCAGCCACAAGCAATCTCACTGGCTCTTCATGTACAGTAATTGGGTTGTACTATACTGTATAAGGGGCAGCAGTGATGGCCTTTATACTACTGAACATAAAACTGGTTTCGTTGTAGTAAAAACGCAAACATGTTTTTCAGTTACACTGTATTTCCTCTATTTAACAACAGTTGAGTGTTCCCGCATTTGAAATAGTGATCAAAACAGCAGGAGATGGCATGTGTTGACAGCAGGGCTTTTCCTTTTATCTCTAATTGTATAACTGCATGTGCCTCGTGGGAACCGTTGTCGCCTGTTTGTGATTCTGTGTATTGATGTGTGTGTTTGTTTGTGCACCTCTACTATATTGCTGCAATTTCTCTCATTCTCATGACTGCAGCGAGTTTATTAGCTTATGCTGGATGAAAGCCAGGTGTGTTTAACTAGGCCGGGCCTCTGTGGCTCTCGGTAAGGAGTCACATATATATCGTCTAACAATAATGACAAAACACCGTCAGGGCCCTGAGGTAGGTGATAATGTTTTAACCCTTGTGTGGTGTTCATATTTTTGTTATTCAGCCAGTGTTCGTGGGTCTGGTGGACCCGCTGCCTTTTTGGGTTTCAATTCAACACAATCAAACTATTTTATGTTAAAACTCAACAGATGTTTACTTCTTCCCAATTACAAGCAATATAAACAGCATATATGGTTAATATTTGCCCTTTTACATTTGTTAGACCACATTAATGAGAGCTTCAGGGGGGGGGCGTAGCATGAGAACAAAATAACGAGAAAAAGATGAGTAAAGTGTCACTTGCACACTTTTGGCTGTCTTTGGAGACCGAGTTCCCCCACCTCACCAAAGAGGCTGTAAAAGTGCTCATTCCCTTCACCTCCACCTAGGGGCGGACTGGCCATCTGTGTGTTCTGGAGAATCACAGAACGGCCGGTCGTCAGCGGGCCGTTGACATTCAAGTTGCGCTGACAGGTGACAGAGGTCCGTTCAGCGGGCCGTTTCCACGCTCAAAGTTGTTGTAAATGTTAAAAATAAAAAATGTAAAACATACAGATAAAAGGTTTTTAAAAGTTAATTTTTTTAATGTTTTAAGGAGGTGACGCTACTCAGCCAATCAAATCGGTGCAGTCAGTGAGTCAGCACGATAGATTCAAACACACACACAGAGACGAGACAAGAAGAGAGAAACAGTCGGAGTAACTTCAAATGGCGTGCTCAAAAAAGAGAAAGGTAGACAGCGAAAACAGAGCATTTAATGACATTTTCTCTTACTGGACCTCTTTGAAATGCAATTGAATACCCCTGCATTATAGCAACAACAACAATAATAATAATAATAATAGCAATAATAATTGGGAGGGGGGGCGCGGCTGTTCTTATGTTCTCTGAGGGGAGGCTCACCTTCCCACACTTTGAAAACCGCTGCTCTACATCATTATCACACACACACACTAACACACACACACACAAGGCCCAGACAGGAGGAGGACCGAGTGCAGAGAAACAGGACTTACAATTTCCACACATTTGTTATCCCCGGGACCAGTGAACCCGAACATCCTGTATGTAATGTAAATGTGTAGGGGGGGTGTACAGTGGGTGGTCATTGAAAATGTGTTCTTCTGATATATGTTCTTCACAGAAAATGAGCCAAGGGCATTGAGTATGAGTTTGAAAAATGAATTTATCATATCATTTTTCTTTAGATAAATAATGAAAATGGGTCCCACAGATCCGGACAGTGACACCATACAAAGGTTAAAGATAATGACTGTATGCACCCGTCCTTTGCCGGCCATCACATACTGAGAACTCACCCTGATCTGGGTGCTGCTGGTCAAACAGAACGAGACATTTGAGGGCATCAACTTGGACATTTGGACAATATGGCATATATTTTTCATTATTTCCTGACATTTCATAGGCGAAACAACCCATTGATTGAAGGTACCTTGGGGAGTTCATGGCTTCCAGTTGGGCTATGGACCGTATTAGATATTACGTCATGTGAAAATGAATTATTCATATATGATAAATGAGAGGTAACATTTTATTTATGGTATTATTTCCACACATTTCTCTCCATTCTTCCTTCTGCCAACGGTGTCGCAGTTTCTCGTCTCTCCCGTTTTCGTGCTTAGTGCGTACGCATGGGTTAGAGCAGCGTTTCTCAAAGTGTGGGGCGCGCCCCACTGGTGGGGTGCAGAGATGTGATAGGTGGGTCGCGAAATACAAAATAAATAAATAAATGTTTTTGTTTTTTTTTCACACTGGTGGAATATCAAAACAACGGCCCGCCCGGGGTGCAAAACGTATCAATGAAAGCGACCCTCTACCACACAAAACAACACCTGTAAATAACCCAATTTGTGTTCTTTGAAATTTAAAAGGATATTGCATTGTGTTTGTTACTTTCGTTGCAGTTGTATGTCTTAAGTGTAATTTGGCATGCTTTTATTTTGAAGGCGAGTTTACGCTGTTGACAGTTGTTGTTGCTATGGAAACAAGAAATGTTTCACAGCGGGCGGAACTTGTCATATAGTCCGCAATAATAAAGCCCACCCATTTAGAGGGAAGATATGATTGGTCAATTGTACTGTCATTTGACATTACTCTCTCGTTCGTTCCTCTTCCTTTTCGAAATAAATGGCCCTCTGTGAATTCATAGCTGGACGTCCAATCAGCTCCTGTCTTCACAGACTCGCAGAGAGGAGCTTCTTTCATGTAACCCTTCACATTCAAACAGAAACTGAATAGGCAGATTCAAAGGATTTATTTCTTTGGAAATGTTATTTTAAATACAATTTAATCAAGTTATTTTTGGTAAAACTAATGACAAATATTACTAAAAACATATTTTTTAAAAATATATAAAGACAAATATAATTTGTTTTAATGTTTTTAAATATTATTTTGTAGAATATCTTAGGCCCTCAGAGACAGGCTCGCCACTGGTAAAAATCTCTCATACACACATGTGAAACGCTCTCACAGACACACACAACACCGTTGCAGTCGGGAAGAAAAGCAATGTGGAGCGAGAGAGAGAGAGCGAGAGCGAGAGAGCAAGAGAGAGAGCACATCTTTATCTATTTAATAAAGTTGTAAAAAATAAAGTAAGAAATCATTCCAATGTGTACTATAGGACAGTAAAAAGTTTAAAAGGGGAGGGAGTAGTCAAATATGCATAAATAAAAAGAAAGAATGCTAACTAGTGTGACGACCCCTTCACACCACGTGGGGTGCCGTCTGTTTGTGTGTGTGGGTTGTGGGTGTTCACAGGTTCAGGTGCTGATGAGCCGCACCTGTGGGAGGATACCTGCCTGATGAGCTACACCTGTTGAAACAGGATATAGGAGGAGCCCAGCCGGTTACGTCGCTCTCACTCCTCTGGTCACTCTCTCTGCGCCAGCTTCAGGGACTTGTTGCTGGTGTCCATTTAGTTGTTGTGTTTAAACAAATAAACTATATATTCTTACCTCTCGTCTCGCTGCTTTATGTTACAGCCCACGAGCCGGGTTGTAACACTAGGTAAGATAAGAATAAACAAGTTTAAATGATTTGTTGTGATCATATTCTAAAGATGTTTGGATTATTGAAAAGTATACAGCTCCCTTTCATCTGAATGTTGAGAGCTGTATCCATAAATTCATGTTGGGCTCAAAATAGGGTTGCTCGATTATGGCAAAAATCATAATCTCGCTTATTTGGGTCAATAATTGATATCACGATTATTAAAAACGATTAACCATTTACTTTGAAAACATCAATTTATTGAAGAAAATAATTTGAAAAGTATGTTTTTAACAGTTGATTACCCTGAACTTTAAGTATAATTCAACTGAAAAACCTATTTTTAAAAAATAAAAACATTTTATTTTGATTATGTTGTTTTCATAATCGTTGCAAGCCAAAATCGTAATTGCGATTAAAATACGATTAATTGAGCAGCCCTAGCTCAAAGTGCACCAGATTGATGCATTTAACTTCAACATTTAAAAAAAATCTTCCTGGGGGTGCATGCCCCCGGACCCTGCCTAGAGGATGTGACGTCCACCACCAAATAAAGCAGGTTAAAATAATTAAATTGCATACATTTTATTTTAGTAAACACTGAAAACGGGTCCCACAGACCCAAACAGCACACAAAGGTTAAAGGTAGCATATAATGTTAAAATGTGCTAAATATATACACTGCAAAAAAACAAAGAGGAGTAAAAGTAGCTCACGACTTGTTTTATTTTTTGAAAGTAGCCCTCATCCTAATAAAGGTTGGAGACCCCTGTTATACGATACATTTGACAATTTTAAGCTTGGCCTACCATTTTATTTGAGCGATGAGGAACAGGTGGGGCTTGAAAAGGCCCACCTGCTCAAAGTGGGGAATGACAGAAAAAGTTTGAGAACCACTGGGTTAGAGTTTGCGTGGAGGACCGCACATTTTCCCGTCAAGTTAGTATTTTATAAATCGCAAACATTGCGTAGAAACTGGCGTATGCCATTATTTGAGTGTATATCCCTTTATAAATGAGGCCCCAGGTCATCCTTTGCTCTTGTCATAATTACAAATGCCTCGAAATGTTGTGCCTGACAATAAATAGGGTTCAAATAAGCTACTTGTACAGAAGTCATTTTTATATGAGTGGGTTTTTGTAGACAATTAACAGTCTTGCCAATGATTTCACAAACCGCTGTTGGGTAAAATGCGCAGAGAAATGCAAAAACAATAGTTCTCATTGTGTAGAGGCGGAGTGCATTCAACACATTTGTTAGAGCTCCAGGACAGTGAACACTTATTGTAAACATACATTTTGTTTGCTTACAAAGAACCTCCTCGGGGCACCTTTTGAATCAAGAAACGAATGAACAAATTAATCAGTTACGAAAATGTTTTCTACTTGCAGCCCTGCACTGGTTCTGCATATCTCTATAAAAGGGAAGAAAACCTAAGTAAGTCTGAGACATTTTGATAGTCAGCAAGGTTCTAAACACAGACCTCCTCCACTTTTACTTTTCCTGAATGTGTCCTTTCTCTCTGTGCTCTCCTGTAAATGTCTGCATATTCCAGTCTGACATACAGGTTTGTTTGTGCATGCTTAGACTAGCACGAGAACACAAACACACACTCATGCCATCTCTCACACACACTCAGACTGCTGACAGTGTGGTCCCAGGTTCAATGGTTAAAGTGCTGTGGATGGCTCCTCAGAAAGCGCCACGCTCAATTCCTCTAATGATGTGAGGCTCCGCTACAACGTAATGAATGTTTAAGTGCGTTGAAGCTGAGTGGAGGTGGGAGACAAATATGAGACAAAGAAGAGGTCCATTCAGGCGGGATGAGGTCTAATAGGATTGATTCATTTCTTACACTCTGCAACACTAAAGGTGAGCCGCACACAGAGCGCTCTGCAGGGTCTGATGCACCTTCTATAGATGAAATACAGTCATATTATTCAACTGTTAAGCTGACTATGTAACAGAGCAGATACTAATTCTACTTTGCATTATAAATTGTAAATGCTAACCTCAAATGCAGAGGTGGGAAGAAGTGGAGTACAAATACTTCGTTACTTAAGTACACTTTACTCCACTACTTATTTTTCTGACGACTTTTTACTTCTTACATTTTCAACCCAAATACCGGTACTTTCTACTTCTTACATTTTCAAAACAGGCTTTAGTTTTAATCTGTGTTTGGTGGCGTGATCATTATTATTTAGAGTCATTGCGTGCCTATTGATTTGAACACGATCCGTGTATCCATCATTTCCTGGTCTTCTCTAAAGAAGAGGGACCAATGAAAACGTTGTCATGTTGCCGTTGTTCAGCATCGAAACATTCATTAGCTAACAATGACATTATTGTTCTATTAATATAAAGGGAGGTCAGGTAATCTTTGAAACAGCTGCTAGTTATGGGTACTTTTTACTGAAGTACATTTCAAAGCCCATACTTCTTTACTTTGACTTGAGTAAAGAAGTTTAGTCAGTACTTATACTTTTACCCGAGTATGTTTAAACACGAGTATCTGTACTTCTACTTGAATAAAGGATGTGTACTTGTTACGTTCCCTCCTAATCTAGGGGTACGAAGGGAAGTAACAAAGCACAGAAATGACCAGGCATGAGAAAAAAGTGCCGAAACGGATCTCTGAAGCCACAAATTGAGGGTTTAATGGACAAAAAAGAAAAACAGGCTCACCAGCCAACTTGTAAAGTAAACTAAAGTACCAATGTATACCGGAACACAAATCCTAACAATGCACAAATGTACAGGCCTCACACGGAGACAGAGACAGGCTGCACCCATGCAGCCAGAGGGGAAGGAGAGAGCGACTGCAGCTTTTCTCAGGTCCTTTATGGAGGCCCTGATTGGTGATTGGGAGCACCTGGAGGAGAAGCTGCACCTGGAGACAATATAGAGGGAGAGAGAGAAAGACACACACACACCCAAACCCACTACGGCACGTAACAGTACTTTTGCCATCTCTGCTGAAATGAATAGCTACCAATCATCATAGTCGTAGCTTATTTATCATCTCCACTTCCAGCTGTATATGTGAGGATTTAGAAATTAATCAACGATGCAGCTGCCATTTCCTGTCTCTATTTTGTGTGCAAGAAAAACTGGGACCCTCCTTTGGTGCTTTTAAGCCCCTCTGCCTTCCAAGTACATAATGCATGACTGCTTTTGCATTGTCAGCCTGAAGTGTGTGAGTGTACAGTAGATGAGCGTGTCACCCTGCAGCCAGGATTAGCTGGCTGTGTATTGCAGACGTTTGTCCAGAGTATCCACAGGAGAGGAAACGAGGCGTTCAGTGGGGGGGGCTTTAATCGGCAGTGACGGCCCGCGTCGGGGTGCCGGTAATTTGGAGGGACACTCCACTTGGCTGCCATTGTCGTTATAGTCATTGTTGTTCCTTCTAAAAATGACTTCATAATCCCTGAAAAGCATTGGAGGAACGATGATTTGGGGAATAATATTTGATTTGTTACAAGCTAATACTGCATTATGTAAAACTACAGTAATATCTTCAATTATCACTTATCTTCTGTTGTGTCAATTCATCATATAATGTTTTGGAATCATATATACAGTTTATAATATATTACGTCTCATACTCTGATAGCCCTATTCTCTGATAAATTGTGTTTTTTGTCTTATATGTGGGAAACAGGTTTTGAATGGAAACTCCAAAAGGGTGAAAGGTGGATTTGCCAATTGTTTAGGAGTGGATGGTTTTATGGTTTGATTGTAGGAATGTTTAAACAGTGTCTTAGAGAATTTACGGATAGCATTTGTTCGCTGCTTGTTTTCTTGTATATGATTGGACTGAGTTCTTTACTTAAGAATAAAGCATCAGCGTTAGGCCCAACAAGTTCTCCAAATAAATGACAATGTGTGTTTTAGTTTGTGCCATCTGGAAAACACATTCAGTACTTTCTGTTTCATGCGGCTGTTGACAGAATCATTTATACTTTTTTTAAAAAAAACTGCTTTTGGACTGAGTGGTGTTCGGGGTCAGAACTTCTTTATCCACTTGTGGTGAAGTTGCTGAGAGTGAGTTCGATTTCAATTGTATTCCGACTTCCTTTATCAGATATAACAAAAGACAAATCATCATATAGTCGTTTTATTAAAAGATCAACAACAAATGTATCCTTTCATCCTTCCTTAGCTGTGTCATCGAGGAAGTGTTCGCTCACCCCTCTCTCCAGAGAGGTTGTGTGTTTGCAGCTCATCCTCAGCACAGAGACCCTCGGCCTCTTCTCAGACGCCTGTCCTCTGATTAACCTCTCACACCGGCGACTTCCCTTCTTTATGCAGGCGCAAGACAATTCACAACATAATCCCAAGGGTTCACTTTCATCATGTCTTCGTGGCATTGAAAGTGAGGGGTCTACTGATTATAGTGATTACCATATGAGTGAGGAGGGGGGAGAGTTAAGAGAGGCAGGGATCACGCTGACAGGTAACCGAGATTCACTGGTTTTATAATGCAAACATGATTAGGAAATAAAAGCCTTCGCGATATAAAGGAGAACATAATGAGAGTGAGTGAGAGGAAGAGTTTTTAAATCAGGTTTGATCCGAGGAAGTGGATGTTGTCGGGGTCAATAGAAGGACTCACAAAGTTGGATGCAATCCCATGTGAGCTCTATAACATATTTTACAAATCACCTGCAGATGGACATTTCACTGTGTCCTTTAAGCACTGCTGTTTCTAAAACTCTTCCCGACACACTGAGTCCACAAAGGTTACGATTGGATTAAAGTTATGAAGTGGAATATTGTCAGATTTGATGTGAAAATGGTCTCACAGAAAGAGAAGAGCATTATCTGTTGCATAATAATATTGTACCTGTCTGACCCTATATGAGGTGGATGTGGATTATGCAGTTTGGTTGTCCATTAGTTCAAATCGTGCTTTGGCTGTCGAAGTGTCCTTGAACATCTCACTAAACTCATTTATTTGTAATTAATGTATCCCTTTCACCAACCCTGGACAATTTGCACATACTCTTGCTACATTACTGAATTGCAATTTAAATGTAAAAGAAAAAACGTACTTTATATAATTTGTAATATATAGTATCCTATGTTTCAGTTTTTGAAGATTAGTCTCTATTATGGCGCGTTTCCACTGCAGCGGGTAGCTCGCTTTAAGCGTGCCGAGCCCGTTTTTGGTTGCATTTCCACTTGGCCTAGTTTTGGCCCGGGGCTACTTTTTCACCTTTTTTCTGGCCCGACTAAATCGTGGTTCTAGGGCCAGGAACAACCAGGCTGAGTCGGGCTGAGTATGCTAAACTAGAGAGAGAATCGCTGGCAAGGAGGCTACAACTACAACAAGATGAACATATTTGACCGTGATTTAATTGTAATACACGTTTCAAAATGATGCCGAAGTAACAACATACTGATACCGGTTAGTAAAAACCATGAATTAATGCTTTGACAAGTCTGCAGACAGACGGCAGGCGAAAAACCCTTTTAAAATGCGTGCTTTTTAATGGCGCGTTTCCACTGCAAGCCTCGCTCGGCCTCGCTCGGTTTGTTTAGGGGCCCGGCTCACTTTAATGCTGCGTTACCATTACAGTTTAGGAACTGGGGCAGTTACTATAGTAACGCAGTGTAGGCGGAGCCGTGACGTCATCTTCAATGAGAGTCCCAGAAAAACAACACAGCCGTTAGCTCTTAGCACTCAGAGCACACAGCTCCTCATATCTGTTCAGAAACTTGACAAAAGTTAAACAACTACAAACCACAGACTGCCTGTGTCATGGCGAATACAGTCGCTGGTTTATTTATGTCTGTATAGGCCGTTGTTGTGAGTGTAGACGGTCGGAGCATATATAACGTTAGCTTAGCCAAGCTACATTTAGAAAACACGCATTTTAAAAGGTGTTTCTCTGCCGTCTGTCTGCAGACTTGTCAAAGCATTAATTCATGGTTTTTACTAACCGGTATCAGTATGTTGTTACTTCGGCATCATTTTGAAACGTGTATTACAATTAAATCACGGTCAAATATGTTCATCTTGTTGTAGTTGTAGCCCCCTTGCCAGCGATTCTCTCTCTTGTTTAGCATACTCAGCCCGACTCAGCCTGGTTGTTCCTGGCCCTAGAACCACGATTTAGTCGGGCCAGAAAAAAGGTGAAAAAGTAGCCCCGGGCCAAAACTAGGCCAAGTGGAAACCTAACCAAAAACGGGCCCCGCACGGCTCGGCACGCTTAAAGCGAGCTACCCGCTGCAGTGGAAACGCGCCATAAATGGAGCTTGGCTAAGCTAACGTTATATATGCTCCGACCGTCCACACTCACAACAACGGCCTATACAGACATAAATAAACCAGCGACTGTATTCGCCATGACACAGGCAGTCTGTGGTTTGTACTTGTTTAACTTTTGTCTAGTTTCTGAACAGATATGAAGAGCTGTGAGCTCTGAGTGCTAAGAGCTAACGGCTGTGTTGTTTTTTGGGGGCGCTCATTGAAGATGACGTCACGGCTCCGCCTACACTGCGTTACTATAGTAACTACCCCAGTTCCTAAACTGTAATGGAAGCGCAGCATTAAAGTGAGCCGGGCCTAATAAGGCCTAACCAAACCGAGCGAGGTCGAGCGAGGTCTGCAGTGGAAACGCGCCATTAGAGTATTCAAATTGATTGTATATATTTTATAATAGTATCAGGGGGCTTGATGAATCACTTCCATCCATTATACAGAACAGTTATACAACTAGCTCAACACACCTTGCCTTAGCATCATGCTTCTATTGAATCTCACAAAGTGAAATAAACCACTCAAAGAAACTGTAAGTCCCAGACACTCACGGTAACTGTGTGTACTTGGCAAACCACTATCTGTCACAGACACATGCCATCATCAGAAACATAATGGACCATTACACACACACACTCTCACACACACACAAATTGACCCACATCTGTCAAATGATAGTGTGTGTTATCATTTCTGTCGGTCTCGCTGTAAATGATACAGTAATTCCAGATGTTGAGGGAGATAAAGTGCATGTATGTGTCTGTGTGAGAGTTTAATGAATTTGATCCCGTTCAATAACATTGTCTCTATTATAAATGACTGCACTTCTAACAGTAATCTCAACCTACACTCAAAAACGTGTGTACATGTTTTTGATTTTCTTTGCTGTTATTTTCAGACTCACGTCACAATCATCAACTAACCACAATTGAAAGATCGCAGGCAAACTCTTTGTATAAATTATAGGGCTTAAATAACTTTCTTTGTAGTAAACATTGTTTTATTCAGTTACAGTATGCAATGTGTTTTTTTGTTTATGCGATCTGGAACAACACATTCAGAAGAAGTACTTTCTGGCAGAATCATTTGTTCTTAAAAAAAACTTTTGGATACAGATTCAACTTGCTTACGACTGTAGAACGGATGGAATAATTCCTAAAGTGCAAACCCTGCTTATCTCACTCATTATAGTCAGGAAACGTCAATCTGGCAGCGATACTTTCGTCACTGAGGCTTGCTGCGCTCAGTCATGGTCAGCACACGTCTCAGCCACTCAGAGATGATGCCAAATGTACTAAACAAAGAATGACCAACTGTTCATTGTACAAAGAGTGAGTGGGCGGCGGGAAAACATTGTTCCTGAAGTTTTGTATTTAAGAAAGGACTCGCTCATTGCGTAGGGACATGATATCTTTTCATGACTGGAACATAACTGGAAACGCGTCTCTGGTCACAGATAGAGATATCCTAAGATTATAACTGGGTTGAAATGTCATATATTCCTATGGCAATAACTGGTTTTAACAAGCTGTGGCAGGGTTACATGCAATTTAGGTGGGGGAGGATGTCATGTAAGAATATAAACTGGGGTGCTTGCAAGTCAAAGGGATTATAAAATATGATTTATGTATTATTAGGTGCTGATCAGGGACTTCTGTTGTTGTGTCTATATTATATTTATTGTTTTCTGTGCTGCACAAATTGCTCCGTTGGGGACAATAAAGTTGTATGTGTCAGTATAGTACGCTTTTACTGTACTGTATATCCTCTTCTCTATGTGCATACAACAGGACTGCATTGTTCTGTATCTGCTTTGTTTCCAGCGTCCTGGTCTGGAATAATTAAAGGGCAACCATGTTTGTGCTTTTACAATTTTCATAGGCGATTGGCTGACGTATATTGGTTATATTTTCCATCTACTTCTTTTGTGGCAGTGTAGGTGGCCTCTTATATCCAGATGTAATGCTGCCTGACCTCTGATTTTAATCTTCAATGTGATCCTTATTCTGGGGACATCGATTACTGGATTTCAATCATGGATGTACACACTCGGATAAAGCTGGGATGGCCTATTCGGTGCATTTGAAAGTTAGTTACCTATTCTATCTTTGACATGGGTCATCACTTTGCTATTTTACTTACAGCCTCCAGCTTCCATTTGAAAATCAAACTAATGCTTATATGGAGCCCATTTAGGGTCACATGGTAGAACAAAATGTCCTCAGATTTACAGATAATCTTTGGGTTTTCATCC
This sequence comes from Gymnodraco acuticeps, assembly GCF_902827175.1. Taxonomy (NCBI): domain Eukaryota; kingdom Metazoa; phylum Chordata; class Actinopteri; order Perciformes; family Bathydraconidae; genus Gymnodraco; species Gymnodraco acuticeps. The sequence goes on from NW_022991840.1 coordinate 412,786, forward strand.
TTATAGATTCATAATGTGTTTTTATCCACAACATTCTGTAATGAACTGCATCTCCTGGGGTATTTTAACTAGCCATTGTATATTTAATGTTACTTAGTATATTTAAAGTGACCTTACTTTACCTAGGGGAAGGCCTTCTATTTACTAGCTTTACTTTTTCTTGAGGAAACGCATAATAAGTATGTGGTATTTAATAGTACATTTATTGTGACCTTACTGTAATTGTGTGGCTTTTTTAAATGCTTTGGTATCAATTCAAAAGGGTAGCCTACTGTAAAATTCCTGCATATCCACTCATGCATTTTAAATTAGCATTTAAAGGTCTCATTTTATGCAACTTCTCCGGTTATTATTTTTTCTAGAATATGTTTACGTGCTGTGATGTTCAAAAGCACTTTATTCATCTGCTACTGTGTGCCTATATATATATATATATATATATTAGGGCTGTCAAACGATTATAATTTTTTAATCAGATTAATCACAGTTTAAAAATTAATTAATCATGATTAATCACCATTCGAACTATGTCCAAAATATGCCATTTCTTTATGTATATTGTTGTGGGAATGGAAAGATAAATGAAAGAAGGCGGATATATCCATTTAACATACGTAAGAATACATACATATACATACGTGTATGTTTATTCTAAAAAAAAAGTGTGTCAAAATGAAAGACAGCCCACACACCTATCAATCATCAAACCGTGGGGTCTTAATTCATTACGTGTTGATTTCTATCAACGGGGGAGTACTTCAGGAAAGTCGACGGGGGGCTAGTGGAGTACTTCGTGACCACAGAGTGTGAACGTTGTGATCAGCTGTTTTAGCGCAGTTCTCCAGTGAAGGGGGGGAGTCTCCCTCCGCAGCCGGTTGGTGTAGTTTTGGCACAATTCCGTTGTACAGACCAACGTTAACAGCAGCCTGTCTGTGCACACGGAGACCGAGTCTGTCGTCCGGTGATCTAACCGCCTTCTGGAAAAGCTTCAAAAGTACGTCGGTACGCAAATGCGCTTTGTGACACAAGTGACGGTTCGCATTTCAGATTACGCACATAACCTACCAGTTACGTGCACCCCTGTACTCAGGGGCGGATCTACCGGGGTGGCATGGGGTGGCAACTGCCACCCTAAACAATAGCCTTGCCACCCCAGCTGCCACCCCAGTTGGCATCTTTGGTTTGAAAGAAAAGTTGTTGCTCATCGGACATTTATGAGAGAAAGTCTCTAATGTCCGAGTGCAAGTGAATGCAGCACAAGGTGCACGTCATGTAACCCCTCCCCCGGTCCTGGCGCGAGAGTGGAAATATGATTGGTGGCGAATTCATTTGAACGGGACGGCGCAAAACGAGAAGCCTTTCGGACCCAAGCACTGAAGGAATGAGGTAGTTGCGGTCTACAATGACAGAGAAGAGAATGTCAAGTTTGGCTGTACTCAGCATTGAATCAAAACGCACTACAGCTGTTGATCTTAATAAGTTTGTGAGGCGTTTTGCTGAACAGAATAGTAATCGCCGCATTCAGCTGTAATCGACATGCCAACTTGATGCTCTGCTCACGGATGACTCGATGAGAATAACAAACTGTTAAGATGATGACCTTGTATGCCAACACACTCTCACTCCCTAAGCGTCCAGGAGCGACGTTTGGTCAGTGTCCGTGGCGTCCAGTTGTGACGCTCCTAGGCTCCTTCAGCGTCATAAAAGGACGCAAATAGCTTTCAACTGATTGCAATGTATTCCCATCTGCGGCGGGATTTGACGCTCATGGAAGCACGGCATTCGTTTGTGTCGGCTGCCCTTAAAGGCAATGTGAGCGTCCATTCCCATTGGATAACGGAGACTTTTACACCCGGAAGTAAGTATTCCTCTTACTGTCGATTGATTTTACAGTGATATCTGCACTACTCATCGACTAAAAAACACCAGATTATCCTTGGTAATTACACAACATTGATTGGTTTAAATTGTGTGCAATGCTTTTGTATTTTTCCCCTTCGATTCGGAGAAACAAATGTTTTTTCTGAGTAAAGGATGGCAGAAGACACTACACTACCCAGAATCCCCAGCTATCGTTTGGACTACACCATGTGCTCTGTTTGACAAACCCTGTGATAGTCCTCAAGCTCTGTGATTGGAGAGTGTGCTCCGAGGGTTACGCCGATTCTCGAACAGCACTTGAAATGGGATGGAACCACGGCAGACTGTCCAAAACTGGATTTGAACGGGTCCACCGCGTCCCCCCCTCCCCCACCCCATCCCCAGAACTACACATGCTGGCTATTCTGTTTCGCAACATTTTCTCTATCTATGGCACGTCTCTACTGGGAGTTGTAGTTTTAAAAGACGTTTTCGTATTTCCCATAATAAGAAGTTGCCAGTATTAAACTGTGTACATCCCTGGAGGTTTAGGGGATAGGAAACACTCAAATTTAAAACATATAATTAATAAATGGGTGAAAATTGCTTGTGCCCATAATGGGCAGCATTAATATATATACACACATGCCAGCTAAGGTCAGAAGAGCTTTATTTAACAGCTGGTCTTATGTTTGTGACCCCTGTTGTTAATTGATAACATTACATTACATTAATTGATAAGCCTGAAACATGCACTTGTCAAGGTTCAGAGGCTAATTTTGCAAATATGGCAGTAGCCATCGATCAGCTTAAAATAAGATATACTTTATTGATCCCAAGTTGGAACATTTGCGTTACATCAGCATGTGTAACAGTTAAATATGCAGTGGTGTTTATTTGTAAATCATTTAGTATAATCACACAAATTCTGTGTTTTATATTTAACAATTCTCTGTTCTTTATTTATTGATTGTTCAATACCTGACAAGGCCGGAGATGAAATATCTACATACATCTTATAAGAGTATAATACATTATGTATAATATCAGTTAAAATAAGTGCTTCAACATAGTTAACATTGCTGGAGATATGCACAAATATTGATAGATGTCTTGTAATGCACTATTGAGGAACCTGCGACCCAAGTTTTTCATTCAATACAGAACTACACCATAGTTGTGTAGGCCTATATGATATGTCAATAAACCTTAGAAAATCTTGAAAGGGATGTGCAAAATAGTCATTATATACAGTCTTTAATTAACTATTAGTAGAGAATAACGAGTAATGAATATACTTTATAGGGATCCTATTAATATCTAATAATAAAAATAATGAAATTCAATAACATGCTTTAACCACTAGGTGTCCCTTTATATCAGCTGTGCACCTTTATGGTGTAAATACAGCCTATCTACCAATTGGATCAAATATAAAAGTCAGCCGAATTAGTGTTGATACTGCAAGGAGACGTATTGTGTGAAAAGAAATGTAAGATGTTGTTTAATTGCTGATATATTTATGATCCACATCACGTTTTCAGTTCCTCATGTTTGTCTATAAGTCTTCTCATCAGGGCTCTATAAATACAGAACTACGGCAGATATGTAATATTTAATGCAGCCGAACCGTGTATTACAATGCCGTTATGTGATGACTTTCAAAGAGAAAAGCAAGCACACTCGGAATAAAGTATTATTTTATTTAAAAAAAAGTTTTCGGTCTGTTTCCGGTATTTGTTAATGACGATGTGCTGTGAGATGTGAGACTGAAATTGCACAGGGGAAAATAACGTAGGCTATCTTTAGATGCGGATTTTGTTAAACTAATATGTTTGCGCTGTGGACCAACACTATACATTGACGGGGAAGGGGGTAGCAATAAAGATAACACCATTAAACAGTTACACAACATAACAGAAATAATAGCGATAGCAGCGTCCCTAGCAACCACCTTGGTAACAATGAAAACGTCGCGATTTCCTGAAGTAATCTTCGTAATAACTAGCAAACTAAAGATCATGGACATCCACTACACACATAATCTGAAATAACAACTCATATTTCTCGCATCAAATGACATCAAAACGCATTTTAATGGCCAAACTAACTTTAAAATTGGCATTTTCCACCGAGAATAAAACGAAGTTCGGCCATGTTTTCTTTTTCTGCAGGGAGAAATTTGAAGATCACGTGACATAGACGCCAGCCATTGGAATGAATAGTGAAAAAAACGGGGTTTGTCAAACAGAGCACATGGTGTAGTCCAAACGATAGCTGGGGATTCTGGGTAGTGTAGTGTCTTCTGCCATCCTTTACTCCGAAAAAATATTTGTTTCTCCGAATCGAAGGGGAAAAATACAAAAGCATTGCACACAATTTAAACCAATCAATGTTGTGTAATTATCAAGGATAATCTGGTGTTTTTTAGTCAATGAGTAGTGCAGATATCACTGTAAAATCAATCGACAGTAAGAGGAATACTTACTTCCGGGTGTACAATTCTCCGTTATCCAATGGGAATGGACGCTCACATTGCCTTTAAGGGCAGCCGACACAAACGAATGCCGTGCTTCCATGAGCGTCAAATCCCGCCGCAGATGGGAATACATTGCAATCAGTTGAAAGCTATTTACGTCCTTTTATGACGCTGAAGGAGCCTAGGAGCGTCACAACTGGACGCCACGGACACTGACCAAACGTCGCTCCTGGACGCTTAGGGAGTGAGAGTGTGTTGTGTATGCGTGTAGCCTATATATTTTTTTCTTTGAGGGGGTCTGCCCCTAAAAAAACATTTTAAGTCCTGAAAAAGTAAAATAAGACGGTGTGTAAAACTACACTGCCCAGCCAACAGAAAGTAACCACTTTGATTTAACTAGGCCAGTAGGTAAGGACTTTCCACTGGATAATAACTGCAGCGATGTTTTAGCTGAATACACGTTTTTTAACCCTAACTGATGCAGTTAGTCACTTCTTTAATGTTTATTCTTTCTGATGTAAAGTCAAGGTTGTAACTGTATATCAATAATGATATAATTACTTGTTTTTTCAAATTTGAAGGAGGGTGAGCAAGCATCTTGATGAACATTCATCATTAACTCCTCCAAAAAATATAGTTTATTCAATAATAAATGAATATGTGAATCATAACAGTTCTTCACTATATCTGTAAAGCGTCTTTGAGCACCTGTAAAAACGCTAACAAATTAAATCTATTATTATTATTATTATTATTTATTAACAGTGATTGACAGCTGATAGGAATAATATGATTGTTAATAGTATCATATTCATTCAGACAAACATCGATGAGACAGTTAATTAATGTACTTATTGCAGCAGTCTGCATAGATTTGGTACCCCTGCTGGTCTAAGAGTGAGACAAACTCATTCAGTTATTGTTCAGTTAAAATTCATTAAATTACGTCTGCCACCTTATATGTAAGGCTTTACTGATGTGCCACAATAATATCACCTATGTGATTGAGTTAAAATATTAATATTGTGGCTTTCCAAGTTAACATTGATTGTAGGGGTGTAATGGTTCACAAACATTTCGGTTCGGTACGTACCTCGGTTTTTAGGTCACGGTTCGGTTCGTTACGTTTTCGGTACAGCAGAAAAAATAATCACAAAACATTAAAAACATTTTTTTTATTACTATTAAACTGTGACTAATGTATTCAAATAAATACAAAATATAGTAAAATAAACATTAAGGTGCAGCATTTCGATGAACTGAAATAATCTGTATTTGAACTGTACTAGTACCTACTACCTAAGCAGCCAGCTTGACATTAGGACTTGCTTGTCATTGTATTTTCATGTTGTTTAAAGAAAGATTAACTTGTCCACATTGCTTGCTGAAATGGCAGATCTGCTGGCACTAACAATGTCTCCTGCTGTGGAAAACAACCTCTCTAGGGACAGAGGTAGCACAGCCAGGTAGCGCTTTGCTAACATGGCAACATAAGGATATTTGGCGTTTGTAATAGCTTTGGCTCGGTCTGAACTTTCTGCGAGTGGTGGAGGCTTACATGCTAGCGGGAGTTGGGTTTGCACTTCAGTCTTTTTTCTTTTGGTACCGGTGATATTCACATTCAGGTGATGCCTTTTCAAATGAGTGTGATGTATTGCCAGCCGCGTAACCAATGTTAGTTGAACAATACAGACAAACAGCTTTGGTTCGGTCCACCTGTCTTTGTCCGTCATCCTTGTACGTAACTGCGAAACCAAAATGTTCCCAAACCGGAGACTTCAATGATGCTGGAGGATTTTCAGCTCAACTTTATCTGCGTTCGCCATTTCGACAGTTCCTCAAATTACTGACTACATTTGAACGCATCCCTGTGACCAGCTCTCATAGTATGCCTCTCGTCCAATGAAATTACTTGGTCGCTCTATGATATATACCTGAGATTACTTCCAGAAAGTTGTTCATGTTCTCAATTTTTTTACTTTAACGCTATATTCGTTCGGTACACACGTGTACCGAACCGAAGGGCCCGTACCGAATAATTTCAGTACGGGTACGTGTACCGTTACACCCCTAATTGATTGATATGATTGCGATTTAAATCAGCATATACTTCTGTCAGGGGATGCCACCCCTCAAAATCTCCTGCCACCCTCTTGCCACCCCATGAATATTTGTCTAGATCCGCCCCTGCCTGTACTACAGCAAAAGTATTCTCCGTCGGGACTTCCTGCAACAACACCACGCCGTTATCTTGATTCTGATTGGCCAGAAGACATTATCAAAGATGTTCTATTGAGAAGACGATCACTACGTGACAAAAGTTTTCAAAACCGTTTCTGGTCTTCGGTATTTCCAGACAAGTGGCTACTGAAATCAATCTTACTAACTGCTGTCTGTGCAATTTACTCCGCGCGAGTTGGCGGACTTTATTTTGCTTACTTTAACATCATTTTTCATGGTGGGGCTAAGCCATTTCTTGGTATGGGTGTTGCCTACCCCAGCCATACCCTGGCGCTGCCACTGGTGGGATGTATGGGGCGGGCCATTCTGCACATGCATTAAATGCGTTAAATATTTTAACGCAATTAATTCAAAAAATTAATTACCGCCGTTAACGCGATAATTTTGACAGCATTACTTTAAACATCTTTTTGAAAAATTCAGCAGTTTTTTTATACATTTTTACAGTAGCCTTCATATCATGTGACTTGACATGTCGGATCAGGAAGAAGGTAACACCTCACTAAAACGCTACACATACAACAATAGCTGTCCGACAAAGGCAGTGTGCCGGTGTGAGGCAGAACTTGTGTCATGATTACATTTGCTTTCTTTATGCTGACAACCTTTTGGCAGTCATATTTTAAGGCCAAACAAAAAAAGTTTGTCATTTGACTGTACTTATTTCTTTATAATTTGGTGGAAATCCACAGTGATTCAGGAAGGATTCAAACTGTGTGACTAAATAGTTTTCACTTTTGGTTCGGTTGTGCAATCTGTGCTGCCTGGAGCCTCGGGAAAAATCCCCCAAAAGAATCTCAGGCCGGAACATCTGTCTGTTTATTTATTTTCACCCTGTACACACTAACTTCTTTGACTAAAGCTCATTTTGGAAAAGTGGAGTTTCATGGATTGTTGATTAATCTGCCTCACTGCCTAAACCAGATTAAAGTGGTTTATAATGACATTTTCGGAAATAAAATATTTTTCATCTCTCTCTTTCACACGTAGACACATGCATTATTTAGGTGTAATCTGTTTTGAAGAAGTGAGCCTTTGTCAGCATTACTTGCGGGCTTGTTTTCTGGCAGTCAGCTTTAGGTTTACGTAATCGTTGGTGCCTTAGCTTCTGAACCCGTGTTACCGTGACACTCAGCAACCTGCAGGCAGCCTCCCCTGCCCTCTGTGGCAAAAGAGACTGAGACAGATGATTATTGGAGATAAAGAGGTCGTATGCTGGGAATCTGCTGTCAAATGTGGCCAAAGGTGAACGCACAATAAAGAGGGAGATTAAAGCACCCCAGAGCATTAAAGTAAGTAAACAAAAGATTTAAAGGAAAGATCAAATACATCCCTCTGTTCTTTTTTTCAACATCTTTCTGTTGCTTCTGTGCAGCAGAAATATTTCGATTTTAAGGCAAGAAAACTCACTATATTCGTCCTCACAGGAAATCCATTTCCCAGTTACCTGACCTACACATCTTCAGACTGTGAAAACAAACCTCTCCCCACAGAATGGACTATACATTAAAAGGTGAAAGCCTGCTACTAAAACCACTGCTGACTTCTGATTAATCTTTGGTTTGCATACAAGCCTCTCCTTTCAATTCAGACCTGTCATCCAAGCTGCCACCTGCTCACTTGGGAAGACTTTGCCCACCTGAAGCTCCCCAGTTCATCCACTAGTCTTTATAAACCATTTGTCAGCTTCCATTGTTCCATGATTAGGAACAAACTAGTATCCCATGTGTCCAGACATACAATCAGGTATTGAATTTACCTTAAGCACTGCTCGCTACCAGACATTACTCTTTATTTCCCTGTTTCTTCCCACTCTGCCTATCCAATCCCAGTCTACCTCTTAGTGTACCATCGGACCAGAGCCATATACTAGAAGAGTTACGACATCTCCGTTCACTCCAATGGACCAGTTTTTTATAGCAATGCCGGATCGTGGAGCCTCTCGATAGTTCCCCGGAAGTTAGCGCTATTGAGACGATCTGCGGCTTGCAGCGCACTAGAGTTGCAGCATAATAGACCGTTCGTGATGGACTTTTAAAAGGTAAGAAGACGTTTAAAGATTTATATTGCGGATATTATCAGATCATCTGAATCAAATTAACTACATGTGTACTTTGTGTATTAAAGGATGTTAGTGGGTTATCCCTTAAATCAGTATATTTAACGTTTACAGATAACAGATTAGGCTAGGATGCCGGATAAAGTTAGCAACACACGTTAACCACGGACAGCCTATTAATCCGTTCTCCTCATGTTATTTCATCCAACGTTGTGGAATTAGAGAAAAGAGGCTTCTTAATGTGCTTTTATCCGGGGTGGAGGGAGTTACATATTAGTTAAATATAACATTGGGGTGTGTGATTGTAGTGGGTGGAGGTGGTGAAATGAGGATATCCATTTTGGAGTTCAAGCTAGTATAATATAGTTAACGTTACACAATAATAAGGAAGAGAGCTATTTGTGTGATACATCGCTATTGATATGGATTTAGAGTGGATATTTGAGACTTCCAAACAGTAAACGAAAACGTAACTTATGAGTGAGTGTTTTTAGCAGAGCCATATTGTGTCCTTGTGATTCTGTTGATTATTACCTGTCTGTATTATGTTGCAGCTCAGCTGATGTTGGATTGATGACAAAGGGAGAGGGACTTAAGTGAGAGTGAAAACACAAGGTCAGTTTAAAATAGGTCAGCAATGTCCCATCCTATAGGTTGCTATATAGATGTATCCAACCCTTTCTGCTGTCTTTGTCTCCCTCTCTCAGCACAAGAACCCCAGGGGGATTCAATGGAGCCTGAATACCTGCAATGAGACTCTCACCCTGCACCTGAGTCTCAACTCCCAGAGTTTAGCAAGCCTCTCCCTGTTCCTTATTGTGATTAAACAGACATTAAGCTTCCCAATGGTGTGGTCTTCGTTTTGTGGAAAATATGATTACCTCACATGTTGTTGCTGTTGTTGTCTTTTGTGATAGTTAAATTGCTCCTGCTGACTTGAGCCAGACATTCTTTCCTCCTCTCTGTGTCAGTGGGGAAACCTTACATTTTATACTCCTTTCTCTGAGCGCTTGGAGCATCCCCAGGCAGCACAGCAAACCATGGGGGAGACTATATGCCAGGACAACACAGAGGAAAAGGCACAGACAAACTGCATGATATGCTATTCAATGTTTATTGAATTCCATTTATTTACAATGGATGTTCCAAAAACAACACATTTTAACATCATCATCATGCTGCTGCTGCTGCTTTGACTCATTGTGCTGTCAGTTGACAATCATTGATAGGCACCTGTGGGCCTCCTGTCCTTTCTGAAAGTCATAAAGAAGACATTACTCATTTAGATTACTTATGTCCTCAATTACCAGGGGATTACTGAAACCACCATGAATTAATGAAATGGTAGAAATGAATCTAATCTGATTTTTGAAACCTTCCTTCCCATCCCCTCCCTCTAAATATATCAAACATTAGGAAGTGATGCTCCTGACTACCATACAAGTTTAAGAAGATAATATTTGTTAAAAAAATTCAAAGCAATAAACAGCAACAGGCTCTTTAACCAAGGCAACGCTAGCCTAACATGTATATGTTAACAGGTAAGATAGCTGTTCACACTATGTATATTTTCTGCTATTTTATTTCTATTTGAGATGTTTACATTTTCGATTGTTTAATTCTAGTCTTTTAACTGTCTTATGTACAATGCCTTGTCTTTTGCTGCTGCAAAGCAAACATTTCCCAAATTGGTATCAATAAAGTACTTCTTATTTTATCTTAATCCTCAAATATTAGCAAATTTAACTTTTTCAAATATTGATGTAACTACATACACATTGATATGTTGTATAAATATTGCAAATCAAAGCCGTTATTCACTACGTATTACCAAAAATCGTAGTTCCATCTCCGGTAATCATGCATTCAAATGTCCCACCCACGAACTTCCGGGGAACTATTGAGTCTCCCTGAACCACGTGACGATCAAGCATTTTGGTCCTCCGCTGTCGTAACTCTTCTCTCTATATATGGCGCTGCATTGGACCTTCTTGCTATCCCTAAAATGGCCAACCAACCATTTTTTTCATCGCATGCCCATCCATCTTTCATGTGTCTCCTGCCAAGCCTTTTAAGGTGTCTGCTTCTCCAAACCAGCGCTCATTTAAAGTGAACCTTTAACCCAGTTTACAGTCCCATATGCTTCTCCAGAGGTGCCTGTCAGATGGTCCCGTTACACCTTTACAACGTTGTTTTAGGAGGGGTTTCCGTCCTCAAATGTCTTGGCTTTGTGAAACTGAAAATAATGCCAGCTTCATGCCATTTATTTGTATTTATTTATTTCACTTTTACTTAAAGGTGGGGTAGGTAATTTTGAAGAAACCAGCTCGAGTGCGCTAGAATTTGAAAATACACAGCCGGAAAAAATCTGCCACTTCCTTACAGAGCCCCTCCTCCAACACACATGAACGTGCACACGACCAATGAGGGCACGAGATAAGTTTGTGCACAGATGGAAGGCTGACAGGCAGGTAGGCCATCCAGTTACTTTAGCCGGGTCGGCTCAGATGATTGGTCGTGCTTTTTACAGTATTACAGCTTCCACAGATGACTATTTGTTATGGATTTTTTGTCAAAGCACTTAAGATATTCATTGCTATCGGGATGTTAAGAGCATTCCATGGAATATAACAAAAAGTGTATCTCGAGCCGGTTTCTCAAACTTACCTACCCCACCTTTAACCAGGATTGGTCTCATTGAGATTAAAAATCTCTTTTCCAAGAGAGTCCTGGCCCAACAATGGTTACAGCACAGTTTTAAAACACACTATCACAACACAGTCATACACCAAGTGTATCCAAAGCATTTACAGACACAGCGGCCTGCTTCCAGGTCAGTTAGAGTAGCTTTTAGTCTGTTTAAAGAAACCAGCTCTCTGAGTTTCAGCTCAGTTGCCATGATAGGACAGCTGTGCAGAGGTGAGAAAGAAGCCAGAGTGTGAACTACTCTCTTTAGCATTTAATATATATATATATATATATATATATTTCACTACATATTGTCGTGGTTTCATGGTTCAACAAAGTAATGCAACACTACAGTATGAATGAATTCCAGCAGCGTCTGTCAGAAAATGTGAGATGTTATCCCAATAGATAAAATACATTTTGACACTCCATAATAAAATGAGTGCTGTTTTTTTGAAGGAATTAAGCGTTCTGTTTGTTATCGAATCAAAGACAGTAAGTTACCATGATAAAAGTAAAAACGTTCTTTCAATAATACAAAATGAGTAATTGCTGTTTTGTCCTGTCAGTTTTTTTCGACCAAATAAACAGTTTGGCTTTACATCTAGTGCCACAGTCTTACTCTGTTCTGCCTTCTGGTGACAAGACTAGCTAAGCAAGGTCTGACCATGAGTCCCTCATTGTTCATGGCACAATCACTAACTCTTCAGCCTCCTGAAGAGTTTCCCATGGACGAGTGTGTTCTCGAGGTGATCGGTAATTATCTGCACCACCTCGCCTCTGCAGCTCCTGAGGGGTCCACTTCTGCACCTGCTTCCCCACTTTACATGATCTCACTCTCCCCTCATTGTCTCTGGGGACGTCATCCAGCCTCCGGAAATCTGTTCTGGTAGTCCAGGTGTGTGCCAGCACTCCCTCGACTAGAGCTCATTGATTATTATTATCTTTTTGTATTTTAAAACTCCAACCTTCTTCTTCTTACCCTTTAGAGAGCTATGGAGTAGCAAACATCATCTACCTGCATATGAGAATAGTCTTCAACGGGTGTCTAAATGTAACAACAGCTGCTTATTGGGGGTAAACATTAAAGGGGACCTATCATGCAAAATGCACGTTTTGATGCATTTTATACATACATATGTGTCCCAGGTGCGTCGGGGAACTCACGATATGACGTCAAATCGGCGGCGGACCCACAGAAAGTTGCTATCAGAAACAATGCCTGACGTGTTTTGGACGTAATCTCGTCTTTGTTTACATTAGCAAGCCTCGCTAACACTCAGAGCTAACCTCTACTGGAGAGCACATGTGTTTAAAAAGCATCCTGCTTTTTAAACACATGTGCTCTCCAATAACAAAAAAAAGAACTCACCTTGTGATAAACCCGCAAGAGAAAAGGCATTTGAGCTCCATACTGTTTCAGAAATAATCCTTGATGTGGTTTAGAACAAGATGGCATTTTATCACAGCAGAATTAACTTTATCTCCGGTAGAATTCTGATCAGGCATTAGCTCCGCCTCCTCTTTTTATTTATTTTTTTAAAGCTAAGGACCCAAAATCCGCAGTTCTCTAACAGGGCTGGAATATAGGGATATGAGGGATTTCTAAAATGGCATGATCTGTTTGGTATTTTTGAGCAAAACACAGACATGTTTTTATATATGCAGAGACCCATAATGTATGCCTAAAAATAGCATGATAGGAAACCTTTAAGGCACAAAGAGAAAATATAACTTAAAGTGCACTATGATGTGTTTTGCTCAAAATACCAAACAGATCACCCATTCTAGCGATGCCTCATATCCCTCTATTTCAGCCCTGTTAGAGAAATGCTGATTTTGGGTCCTTAGCTTTAAAAAAAAAAAAAAAAGGAAAAGAGAGATGGTTTTGTTTTCTGACGCTTTGTGAGTTCCCTGACACACCGGGGACACATATGTATCAAAGGCATTCTGCTTGAGGAGCAGGGATCCTCTCCAGGAACCCCCCATGGGTGCAGGTTTTGCAGAGGCTCCCAGGGATTGTTAGAGGCTGGTGCAGTCAGGCATGGTGGGGAATGGGAATGAAGGGATTATGAAGAGCTGTTAGCATTTGCCCTGCACATAGACATACACACACATTTTAAAATGAGCCTGGGCAAACCAAATTAGGTTGCCAAATTGTCTTCCCACTCCCCTTTCCTGGCCTTCCTCTCCAGATCCTTTGATGGTGTGGGTCTCTGAGGGCTCTGCCATCATCAGGGAGAGATGAGAGGATTGAGGGGATTAGACCCTCTCTGTAAGATTAGAGGGTAAGAGCCCATTCAGACTGAGGTGGAGAGGAAGTCATGACCTGTGGCAGATTAAAGTTGAAGGTCATTATGAGTAACAAAACAAACAGCTTTGAGATGGATAAGATGCATGAATCGTGCGAGAATCACAAGGAGAAACACACACTGGTGAATAAGAAATCTATAGTAAAGCTTCAGCAAAGCTAATGCATACATTAGTTTAGAATGGGTAATGGGGAGAATAATATTTAACCTTATTAATTTGGACTGTTTTCAGAAGACTTGAGGAGTTTGGATTTAAAGATTATGTCACTGGGGGAGCATTAAAAAGTTCTTCCTAAACTTTGGACTTTTTTGAAAAACTACCTGAATCCTGGGGGGGGGGAACTTGGCAATCGGTATTAATCTAAAGTGTATTCCCTGCTTTTACCCTCTACAGATGGTGCATAGAGATGGCAATGTTAGTTAGTCTTTTTACCAATGCATACATTCTGCCTTTGACCTTGAACAACATTGTTTTGGAGAAGCTTTATATTCAGGTCATTGGAAACTTTTTAGCAAACAAATTGTTTAAGATTTTCTGTTTTAAAACATGTGACTTGTATTCATTTAAGCAAAGACGAAAAGCACACCTTTGTATCATTGAAGTTTGGATTGACAAGCATTACAATAGGCTACTTAAAAATGTGTGGTTCTGTACTTTATTAGGAATGTTGTTAAATGTATCAATGGGTTTTATTTCTTATTTTTGGAGTATGGGCATATGATGATGTGATCTGGTGTTTTAATGAAAAAAGTAAAGTAAAAGTGAACAGTGCTTTAATATATGTTGTTGCTTATTGTAGTCCTGATTTTTTATTCCCATGAGCTTAATATATTATCCCCCTAAGCGTGCAGACATATTATTCGCTTGAAAATATGTGTTTATGTGTGTGTGTGTGTGTGTGTGTGTGTGTGTGTGTGTGTGTGTGTGTGTGTGTGTGTGTGTGTGTGTGTGTGTGTGTGTGTGTGTGTGTGTGTGTGTGTGTGTGTGTGTGTGTAAGTGTGTGTAAGTGTGTGTAAGTGTGTGTGCCTTTATTTATTTTCCTGGTAAACTGTTTGCCTATTCACTTACATGTGTAACTTTTCAAAAAGCACTTTAAGAATATAACATATATTAGCAGCTGCAGGGGGTCGACAAATGCATGCATAATGAATGTGACACACATGCATGCTCACACACACACACACACACACACACACACACACACACACACACACACACACACACACACACACACACACACACACACGCTGGCTGATAGCAGAGATAAGCCAGTGGATTAAAACAGCACCAAAATGTGTCTGATGCAGGGGACAGACAGTTATGTAATACAGAAATGCTGACCGAGAAGATGAGCCTGCTTTTAATATTTCTGCAGTTTTAAATTGCTTCCACACGTGCTGGTTAACTCGTGAAGGTGAAAATAAAGCATGACCTTGTAAATGAAAGTTGCTCTGCAGTCCCTTTAGAGAACACGAGCAGAACTACATTTGAGGTTATATCTGGATGTACCTTCTCTTCTATGTACAGCTGCATGCACATACAAATGTAATCAAGTCGCTCTGCTCTGCTGCCTGAATGCGCTGATTATTTTACAGCAGTGCTTCAAGCCCCACTGCATCAGGATGTGCTGAAGGAACTCCCCCTACAGGTGGAGCATTGAAACAACATCTCCTCTTCTCATCACTATTCAGCTCATGCCGCAGCTGCTTTTAGACACTACTTTGTGGTTATCATGGCTGCTGGTTAACAATGTCTGACCTTGGCTTGTAGCTCCTCTCAGATTGACCATTTGATTTGGTGGGAAAGGGAAGCAAAGAGTGAAGTGCCTCTCCATGAGGATGAGCTTCCTCTTCAGGTGGATTGTATCCTGTATCCTACACGAGAGACATGGGAGGAGAGAAAGTGATCTGAGAGCTAGAAAGTGGAGGGTAATGAGGAAGTGAAGATGTGTTGCAATTCAGATTTCATATTATGTTTGAGAGGGTATGCATGACTTAAATGTTATGAAATGCAAAATCTGATCATGAATTAATAAGGTTAATGTGGTAATATACATTTCAAGTAAATATTTTATTTAAGTGCTTTACCGCCAGTGTTCTGTATTTTTGAGACACTTTTTTCGGTCTCCTTCTGCCTGACCCTCGTGTTAGTAAGGAGTCACGCAGCAGTTTTTTTTATAATACATCTCCATGAGTCCCCTCCTCCAGCTCTCCACTCGAGTCAAAGGGAATTCCTGAGCGGCGCTCAACCTCTCGCTGCCGTCTCATCGCCCACGCAGCCTCTTTGCCTCCCAGCTGTTTGCCACTTTATTTTAATACATATTTTTTTGTTTTCAAATATGTGATTGTTCAGCATAAGAGTTAAGCTCTCTGTTATGGTTTTTAAAAGTAAATCCGTTGTTGTAAAAACAGTATTCGATGACTGACATCTGTCATGTCAGCAAGAACTGAGTCATCGAACAACAGACAGGCCTACTTCTCTTTAGAGTCTGCTGGTATTGATGCGTTATAATAATGTGTGCTGGGGGTTGTTAAGAGGAGAGTATACAAGCTAAGAACTCAAACTAAATTCATTTTCCCTAAAGAAACAGATAGTTTTGAAAAACACATTTTCTTTTTCTGAAGAAAGTAGGATGAAAAGATACATCTCTAATGTCTGTTTGGTATGAAGCTATAGCCATCACCTTGCTAGCTTAGCTTAGCATACAGACTGGAAACAGCTTACATGGCCCTGCCAAATGTATTTTATAATGAGCATTTATTGAGATTTGGTGGCAGATTTTGTCAGCTTTGTACGGATCCAGGCTAGCTATTTCCCCCCTGTTTCCAGTCTAAGATAAGTTCTTTAAACCAAGTTAAGCTAACGCAGCTAGCAACATATTTAACATCATATAATGCTGTAGGCTACTATTCTTTTAAGCCAATTATGAAAAACACCCATAACAGTGACTATTCAAACAGCTCTGCACCTGCTCTCCTATTTCCAACAATTAATAGAAACAGAGACATTGCCATGGTTACCATTGCAGAGAAATTAGCAATAGCAGACCAAATGTAGACACACTCATTTGCACACTGGCACTGCTTGGCGCTGCTCTTTTGTGCTCGATTGGTTAGCCACTTGGAATGATCAACAAGTCTCTCCCAGGACTTTAAATCCACCATCTGGAACAGGGACACTTTGGCGCTCTGACAGTCAGGGGGGTTCAGGCCTGACCAGCGTGTAGACTGGACCATGCATGAGCCAGCTATTAGTCTGAACCATATGGACCAACTGGAAAACAGGCCCAAAGCTGTCTCAAGAAGCTAACCATATTGGCCTGCCTTGGAAAACTGCAAATTAATGTATCAGCGCCACACTGTTTCATGGTCATGTGTTGTTTTACCTTTTTGTTTCATGAATTGCTCGATATCTTTTACTTTTTATTTTCCAGAACAATGACTCTTAGCACCTGCTCTGACCTCTTTCCTTCCGCTTCTCTCCCTCCACCTCTTTCCATTTGATCGCTCTGCATGTTCAAACCTGCATCCATAATCCTCTCCATGTAGGCTACTTTCTGTCCCCTTGATCTGATTTCACACAATCCGCTCACGGTCGCAACCAACAAGGTGAATTTTAATCATCCGTTATCATCACTTTGCTCATTTCCCAGTCAAATGTCACTTAAGCATGGCAGTTACTGTCTTCTGACAAAGTTGCCTTTTTAGAAATATCAGAAACATGGTCCCTAAGGCCTTAAATGTAATATTTGTAACTTGTGTAACAGTAAAGCTCTTGTTTATGTATATCAAACAGCTCAGCTCTAAATGTAGATATTTTCCCGGACCCTATGCTTTAAATCGTATTATTGACTGTATACTTTATCTCCGAGGTCTTCTACCGTTTTTATCGTCCACCAGGGATTCCTCAGCTAAAGCAAATTATCCGTCAAGTGATGACACTCATAAAACCCTGACAGGTAGCCTGTGCTCTACCGTGATTGTATCGATCTAGCAACGTCATTCACATGAAGGCATGCAAGAGTGAACGTTTTAATATGTGTGCTCAGTGTGTTTTACGATAATGTAGTAGCTCACTCGGGGCGCGAGAGCCTCATCAGGAATCGCTGGTAGTTTATTTCTTTATTCTCACAGGAGTTTTGAGATTCAATCCCAACCATTTGCATGTAATGAAACATAGAAATGTTAGGTGTCAACTCAACTAATGAATACTTACATCATTGATTTCTGTATAGATTGCCCACCTCACAAATGTGTATACACACTTACAGTAAGTCTTTATTTGCGCTCCGGGCGAGGATTCTGGCAAGTTTGCCAAAAGCGCCAAAAATGTGTCAACCACCTGAGACTTTGCCTGAACGATTTTTCCCACTGTGGGAATTGTTGCAAATTAACAAGCAGAGCTGCTCTAAGGTAGTATTGGATTTTAATGATTTTAATTACTTAACTGGGAAGTACCTTGAAATGTCAGGTGTGTAATTTGCTTGGATAGACAGAAAAAATAAAGTGATTTTAACAGCTTCTCAGTCAATTTACCCGAAAATGTACAACATCGTAGCTTATCATTTTACAGAAGCTTACTATTATAATTGACATTTTGCAAATAGCCTGTAAGGCATCATTGATTAAAACCACAACAGGGAGATGTTTAGCTCTCATAAGACCTGCGAGGAATAATATTTGAAAATAATAGTCATGGTTTGTTTTTGCCACTTAGAGTTTAGTTTTGGGAGGGCACTGTTAGAAAAAATAACAATCACGGGACAGTGGTTCTATTTGTTCCCTATTTAAATTAACCTCATGAAGCAGTGCACCACTTTTTTTGTACTCTGCTTAACAAAACTCATAAGTGACCTAGGTCTTTTTCCTTTAACCCGTGTGGATTTTCTTATGTGGTTAAGTTCTCTACAATACCGTACGAGCGTGTGTTACCAGAAATACTCTTATTCTGTTATCTTTCAGCGACATTGATTCAAACTTGTGCACACAATGGTGCTAAAGGACAGTCTGGAGAAAACACACATTTCTTTATAGTTATTTAGACAGTTATGTGTGGTATTCTATACAACTCTCTTTTACGTTTAAAATTAAAGGACATTTTCTTCTCTTGAAGAAACCGAATGGGTTACCTTCAGTTTTCTGTAGTTTCTTTATCCTGGCTGTGAAAAGCTCCTATAACCTTTGTAAAAACATATAGTTGGCTAAAATTATAATAGCAAATTAAGTCTATAGTAAGCTGATGCTAAGTTAAAGGGGACCTATCATGCAAAATGCACTTTGTGATGTCTTTTATACATAAATATGTGTCCCCGGTGCGTCGGAGAACTCACGCAGCGTCAGAAAATAAAACCCTCTCTCTTTTCCTCCGTACCCAAATCTTTTAAAAACAAGGGTACAACGAGCGGATACAGATTTGCTGCCGATCTGACGTCAAATCGTCGGCGGACCCACAGAAAATTGCTATCAGAAACAATGCCTGACGTGTTTTGGACGTAATCTCGTCTTTGTTTACATTAGCAAGCCTCGCTAACACTCAGAGCTAACCTGTACTGTAGAGCACATGTGTTTTAAAAAGCAGGAAATAAAAAAAGGAACTCACCTTGTGATAGACCCGCAAGACAAAAAGCATTTTAGCTTCATACTGTTTCAGAAATAATCCTTGATGTGGTTTAAACAGGATGGCGTTTTATCGCAACCGAATTTAACTTTATCTCCGGTAGAATTCTGATCAGGCATTAGCTCTGCCTCCTCTTTTTTTTTTTTTTTTAAGCTAAGGACCCAAAATCCGCGTTTCTCTAACAGGGCTGCAAAAGAGGGGTATGAGCAGTATGAGGCATGGCTACAATGGGTGATCTGTTTGGTATTTTAAGCAAAAAACTTCACAGACATGTTTTGTATAGGTATGGCCCTACAATATATGTTCCAATATAGCATGATAGGTCCACTTTAAGTATTTTAGCTAAATGGGTCAGCAGTCACAGTTAAACCCTGGATATCAGCGGGTCACACCCTTGTGAATGTAGGGCAGTGTTTCATATTCATCCCTGGGTTTAATTCTGCTCTAATGCATAATCTTCTAAAGTGTGATTGGTGGTTAATAGCTGATGGTCAAAGAGGTTGATGGGAATCGGAAGGGGAAATATAGTTGCTGGATGTGCGTCATCTGTGTGGGCTGAAACTTACTCACAGCCACTTTGGACGGATTGAAGACAATATAAGAAGAGGAAGAAGAGGATATTGTGCAATGGTGATACAGTATGATTAAAAAACATAGGATAACAGGATTTTCCAGCTAAATGTGGCTTTCTTGTGATCTTATCATTCCTCTTTTCCATTACCTCAACACATATATTCATGAGAGGGTCTTGAGCATGTTTCTCCTCAGTGATGTTATGTTAAATGTATTAAAATATATTTGTCGATAATGTTGCAAATGGAGATGCTGTGATTATCATATCTTATTGTGCTATCCTGTGAAGTGAACATGTATCAGAATATTAAGTTATGTCATGCATATTACAGTAGTTATTCATTTAACTACAGTAATGATTTTCTTGCGACAAAATCAAATATCTTGGGTTCCATAAATGAATCAGCTCTTATGATATTTTGCATTTCCTCTACCGTCGAGAAGCCATTATAAACAGGATCAAAGTGAGTTTTAATACAGGGCTTGTTTGTATGGGTGCCTTCATGATACATGCTCTGAAATTTTGAAAAAGAAGGACACATTTGCAGTCCTTGTAAAGCAGAGGTTAAGCTGAGAGGTCTTTTCAAATAACAGTTGGTTTCTTTCTCTTATTCTGTGAGGACTTCCCAAGGATTCCTGTCTATTCACAAACGTAAAGCCCACACATATTAAAACATCAAAGATACCTCGGTGCCATGTCGAACTGTGCGGAGATCCATGAGTTGCTGTGTTTTCGTGCTGTCGATACGTGCTTTGAATCATTAAGTGGGAGAAAGTACGAGAGCGAGGGATGAATAAATAAGTGAACTGGGTTGAAGGAAGAAAAAAACGACCCGAGCCATTTTCATTCCACGTTGGTTTTAAATCTTTGGGCAATAAGAATAAGATAAATTAATAATAACACAAGGTTTGGTTTGCTGTCTCCTTCCATACACCACCGTTTTCTTCTGGGTGCCCCCTCTCCCCCTTGTGTGTATTTTTGTGTGTAAAATCGCCTTCATTGCTTCATACTGCTTCAATAATTCAAAAGAAAGTTTGAAAGCACCAAAACTGATCTTTCCGTCTGTGATGAGCCACAGAAATAATATTTCGCGTTATCCATCTGTTCTTGTCTGATGTTTCCAAACACCGCACCAGAGTCAGGAAATATAATCGTGAACACACATTTATTCTGCTACAAATAAATTCTGGTGAATGTGAAACCAAAGTTTATGAACTAAGCTGTTGCTTTGGCAAAAAAAATACTTCTGTCTATTGACAATGTTCTAAACTTTGCTTATAAAAAGCTACATTTGAACGAGGTTGAAACCTTTTAAAATCTCTCCGTCTTTCAGCTGCTGTAATGCAAAATTCTTCACATAGTTTGTTACTAAAGAAAGCGACCTCGTTATTGTGCAAAAATAAATTAAAACACCTCCTGTCCTTGAGTGGACAAGGACAGGATTTTGTTAAAGCATTCTTAAAGATCAGGGTTTTTCTCTGAAACACTTACAATCCCCCGCACATCCAGCATACATTTTAAGTTCCTGCTAATAGAGAGCATATTTTTGCTACTTTGCTAAGCAACAATTCATTACAAAATGGCATTGACTTGAATGGCCCTGGCTGGGAGTTTCCATTCTCATTTTAAAAAGAGATAGAAAATAAATGACTTGAGTATATCTCATGGTCAAGAGAAATATTTTCCTTCTCTATAACTTTCTTTAAAATGTCTGTCTGTTCAATATAAAGTTAGCAGCAGGTTAGCATGCATATTAAACAAACAATGTATAAAGGATACAACTCGATTTTGACAGGAAAGCAACTGGAGACTTCTAGAATTGTGTGAGTAACATTCTGTTTTTAGACTCCTCTGTTTCAGTGTGTGTACTCTGTATCAATGCTCTGTAGTTGATCTGACTGAAATTGTGATTTTAAATATCTGTCAGGCAGAAACTTGGGACAAGTAATTTGACTGAAACCTTAAAACTGAACTAACTGACTGCTAGGGTTAACTTTGATTTAAACATTTGTAGAATACTAAGAGCTTTATTGAGTAGGTGTAACTGTATTAAGGGTTAAACTCATAACTTTATAACTTAGGGTTTAATGTAATTGTAAAACCATTGGGCCACTTAAAATACAATAACAAGTCAGGAGGAAGCCAGTCTAGATTTCCTTTTGAGTGCCACCAGCTGCAGAGAGTTAACTAATTAAAGGGACGTGGCCCCACAGCTGTGAGAACTCAGCAATCAGGTGTCCATTTTAGGTAGCACTTTCCTGGAGCGTCAGACAGACGAAGACTGACAAAGACAATAGAGTCCTGCGGGAGTAAGACTGACAAAGACAATAGAGTCCTGCGGGAATAAGACTGACAAAGACAATAGAGTCCTGCTGGAGTCACGAGGGTGGCAAAGAGGAGGCAAATCCTACTTTGATTGAGCTAAAGTATCGCTGGTGTTTTATTTTATTTGGTTGTTTAGCCCCTAATGCTATAATCATGTGTATTTTCTCCATTCCTGTTTATGTGTCTTCTCGCAATTATAACTGGCCCCGTGTATCTCGTAATCGATATAACCGGCCTGCTCTCGTCTATCCCACATGCTCCACTGAGATCCAACATCTAGTTTCTGGTGGCCTGTGGAACTGCCAGTCAGCTGTTCCTAAGGCTGACTTCATCTCTGGCTACGCTTCCCTGCAGTCTCTGGATTTCTTTGCTCTCACTGAGACGTGGATTACTCCATCCAACACATCCACCCCAGCAGCTCTCTCCACTGCATATTCCTTCTCCCATACACCCAGACCCACTGGCAGAGGAGGTGGCACTGGTCTCCTGCTCTCTCCCAAATGGAGCTTTTCCCTCTTCAAGCTACCTAACTTCACTCCTTCCACCTTTGAATTCCATGCCGTCACAGTAACCCATCCTATACAGTTAACCATTGTTGTTCTCTACCGTCCACCAGGCGCCTTGGGGGACTTCTTGGAGGAATTAGATCATCTCCTCTCACACATCCCTGAAACTGGCCCTCCCGCTGTACTTCTCGGAGACTTCAACCTCCAGACAGGGAAGATAAACGAACTAACATCTCTGTTAACCGCCTTTGCTTTCTCACTGTCTCCATCCCCACCAACTCATAAAGCTGGCAATGTCCTTGATCTCATATTCTCAAGGAACTGTACTACTTCTAACCTCTCTGTAAACCCGCTCCATACATCCGATCACTTCTTCATTTCATTCTCTCTACCCCTTTCCAAACATAACAAACTAATCTCTTCTCATCCTGCACCTGTCCGCCGTAACCTTCGTTCCCTCTCCCCCTCTACCTTTGCCTCATCGGTGCTCTCAGCCCTCCCTTCCTCTGACTCGTTCCAACTCCTACCTCCAAACTCTGCTGCAGAAACTCTCCTCTCTACTCTCTCATCCTCTCTGGACTCTCTCTGTCCTCTCACATCTCGGCAGGCTCGTCAGTCCCCTCCTGCTCCCTGGCTAAATGACGCACTGCGTGCTAATAGAACCGTCCTTCGGGCAGCAGAGCGGAAATGGTGGAAATCCAAACACCGTGACGACCTCCTAACCTATCAGGCTCTCCTCTCCTCTTTCTCTGCTTCGATCTCTCAGGCAAAAAGCACTTTCTTTCAAGATAAGATCCAATCTTCCTATTCAAATCCCAAAAAACTATTTTCCATCTTCTCCTCCCTCCTGGACCCCCCCAAAGCCCCTTCCCCCTCCTCCCTTCTGTCAAGCGACTTTGTTAACCACTTTGAAAAAAAGGTTGATGATATTCGCTCTTCTTTTTCTGACTCACCTCTACTCACCGCTGGGTCACCAGACCCTCCTTCCACCAACACACTAACCTCCTTTTCCCCTCTCTCTCCAAGTGAGGTTCTTACCCTCATTACCTCTGCCCGCCCTACCACCTGTCCTCTGGACCCTATCCCTTCAAACCTCCTTCAGACTATCGCTCCTGATATTCTACCGTTTCTCACCCATTTCTTCAACACTTCTCTAACTTCTGGTCACTTTCCAAACAGTCTCAAGGAGGCAAGAGTAAACCCTCTCCTAAAGAAACCCACTCTCAACCCGTCTGATGTTATAAACTACAGGCCTGTCTCTCTCCTCCCGTTCCTGTCTAAAACACTTGAACGCGCTGTCTTTAAACAACTCTCCTGCTATCTCCATCAGAACAACCTTCTGGATCCGCACCAGTCTGGTTTCAAGGCAGGTCACTCCACAGAAACTGCCCTCCTTGCTGTCACTGAGGAACTGCACACTGCTAAAGCAGCCTCCCTCTCCTCTGTCATCATCCTTTTGGACCTGTCTGTTGCATTCGACACGGTGAATCATCAGATCCTCCTTCGCACTCTCCAAAAACTTGGAGTTTCAGGCTCTGCACTTTCCCTCCTCACCTCATACCTCAAAGACCGCACCTACAGGGTTACTTGGAGAGGGTCCGAGTCAGACCCTTGTTAACTACAGGGGTCCCTCAGGGCTCTGTTCTTGGTCCCCTCCTCTTCTCCTTGTACACAAACTCGCTCGGATCAGTCATTAGCCCGCATGGTTTTTCATACCACTGCTACGCTGACGACACCCAATTAATTATGTCCTTTCCCCGCTCAGAGACCCAGGTCGTCGCACGCATCTCTGCTTGTCTAGCTGACATCTCTCAGTGGATGTCTGATCATCACCTCAAGCTCAACCTTGACAAGACTGAACTGCTCTTCCTTCCGGGAAAAGATTGTCCCACTCTTGACCTAACAATCAACATTGGCACCTCTGTTGTTTCCCCGACTCAGACTGCAAGGAATCTGGGTGTGACCCTAGATAACAACCTGTCCTTCACTGCAAACATCGCTGCTACAACCCGCTGCTGCAGATACACGCTTTACAACATCAGGAGGATACGTCCCCAGCTGACACAGAAAGCGACGCAGGTTCTGGTCCAGGCTCTCGTCATCTCACGCCTAGACTACTGCAACTCCCTCCTGGCTGGTCTACCTGCATGTGCCATCTGACCTCTGCAGCTCATACAGAATGCAGCTGCTCGCCTGGTCTTCAACCTTCCTAAATTCTCCCACACCACTCCGCTCCTCCGCTCCCTTCACTGGCTTCCGATAACTGCTAGAATCCACTTCAAGACAATGGTACTTGCGTACCATGCTGCGAATGGATCTGGCCCTTCCTACATCCAGGACATGGATAAACCGTACACCCCAGCACGTGCACTCCGCTCTGCATCAACCAAACGTCTCGCTGCACCCTCTCTGCGAAGGGGACCCAAGTTCCCATCAGCAAAAACACGTGGGTTTGCTATCCTGGCTCCAAAATGGTGGAATGAGCTCCCCATTGACATCAGGACAGCAGATAGCTTACACACCTTCCGGCGCAGACTGAAAACTCATCTCTTACGACTCCACTTCGAGCGATAGAACTATTAACAAAGCACTTATATACTAATAAAGGGCTGGCTTATTTAAAGCCAGTTGAGTATCACTTGAAATGTTTTTGCTCTATGAAGCCTGATGTACTTATATGATTCTGTTTTCTTCAATTTTGTATTTTGTTGGTCGAACGCACTTATTGTAAGTCGCTTTGGATAAAAGCGTCAGCTAAATGCAATGCAATGTAATGGATAAACAACTCGCTAAAAGTACATGGTCTTTTCACTTGTTATGCTAAGCTAGGCTAGCTGCTTACTGCAAATTCAAATTTACCAGAACAAATATCAGAGTTGTATCATTCGTCTTAACTTCTTTGGGCAAGAAAGCAATTAACCAAAATGTTCAAATGTTCCTTTGAGAACCTCAAAGAAAAAATAGTGGGATTTCACAGGTGTGGTTTGTCATAATTACTTATTTCAACTTAAACCACAGATTAAGTTGAAAAGAGCTTTGTCATTTGGCATTTTTTGCCTCAATATATTGCTGTTTTTTTTCATTGCTGTGTAATCCAGTTTCAAGACATCCTATTGAATGCTATATAGTGTTTTGTAGGAACATCCTGCCTTTAAAAGTACACATGAAACTTACCATTAAGATTATGTTGTGTACTTCACTATGAGCTAACTAATCCTGTTCAATAATAGTCTTATAGCTGATATTTTAGAAGTGTTTCTGTGCTATGTAAAGGCAAAAAACAAAACGTAAACTCAGACATTAAAAGAGCAGTTCACAGGCACTAGATCACAAACAAAGCAGAAAGTTAAAAAGCAATTTTTACCGTTTCGAGGGGGTACTGTGAGCAACTTTAGAGTGTGATCACTTATCCCTGTGCTGCACGCCCTCTTTATGCATCTGATGCGTGTCCTGTCCACACAGATAAAGAAAAGAGTGTGTATAAGTATGAGTAAAACAACCTGGGTAACAGAAGGTGCTCTTCATCCAAACAGCCCCCCTGCTGTGATAGCATTATCAGAAAGTGTGCGCACATGAAGGTGTTTCTCAGCGGCATGTTTCCTTAAGAGAGGCGGGCCGACTTCGCCTCTTCTTATTTATCTCCCCTCAGATGAGTGTGAGAGATATTCCTCTATCGCCTCGTCTATGAAAATAAATGGTCCTGGGTTACAGTATATGTTCATGTATGAAATTGCTTCTAGGTTTGTGTGTGTTGCGTGTCAGAATAATAGCCCTCCTATATTCCTACTGTATGTGTATAAGTCCTGTCAAAGTGACAAAAAGCACCTCTGTTCACCCTGCTGCTGCTGATGGTGCAGATGAGAGCCTCGGGTTTTATTTCTTCGAGAGAGGAAGAGGAGGAGGGGGCGGGGTTGTAGAAATAGAAAGTAGGCATAAAGATGGAAATATAAATAAACTGCACCCCCTGGGGTTCCACCACCCACCATCTTCTCTGCATCTGATTACACCCCTCTGTGAACTTTGTTATTTATCCTGTTATTTTCTATTATCATCATGTTTTTATCTCTGGTCCGATCCCGTTCCTCCCGGCCCTCTAAATGCTGCCGGTGGCTCATAAGGTCAGGGATGTTGGTGCTTTGGTGTAGTCAGCACCCATGTTTTCATTTTTACATCCTCCTCCATCTCCTCCCTGCCTGAGGGACACTCTGATTAACTCAGTTTGTATGTCAAACAAAGAGGGCTACACTAAACACAGAAGAGAGCGTAACAAGGACTTTACTTCCTTTTAGTTTTTGCTACCGTCATGCTGCTTTCAAACACACTATCCATGGTGTGTGAGGCCAGCACGAAACACCTGTTCTCTCACACACTCTCCACTGCAGAGCTGCATGATGAGATTTGCATGTGTGTGCTCAGCCAATCAGGACCAGTCTTTCCCATATGCCCAGAGGCCTCAAAAGACAGAGAGAGGATCTTTCTGTGCTGTGAGGTTAGTTTCAATGCACACCTCTCAGGTTTTGTTGTAATGTGTATCAGTGCATGACAGATCTGTGCAGCCTGCAAGTGTGCCTCACAGCGGGGGGGCTGCCATGAAAGCCTCGTGTTTCTCGTGCTTCAGCCGTCCGCATGTGAGCAAAGTCTGAAGGTGACATGCAAGACCTTGTGCGTTGCATGCTGCTGTGTGAAAAGTGATGCAGTGCAGTGAGCTCTCTTCACACCTTTCAGTGCATGTGTAGCTGACAACATGTAATCCAAACACAAAGAAAGTCTGCAAGGAGTCCGATACACTTTGATGAGGGTTAGGGTACATTTTCACTATCATCATCACTTGGGCTGATGTCCAAACTTTGCAAAAGAAACAATAACACTTTTTTTTTTGCTTTTGATTGATGTGAGATAGGGGACGGATGGAATGCTCCCTAATGCCATGAGAACAATGCATTCCTGGTTCAGCACATAAAGCCTTTAAATGCACCGTTATTGTACGACTACACTGTTTTTTTAGCTCAACTTTTTTCTTAGATTATAAAAACTTGACGATGTTTAAAAGCCCCTCAGTGGACCCTTGCCTTGCACCAGTTATATCTTAAACACTCCTGCAACTAATGGAAATGTATTGGTAGAAATCTGTAATTAACAAAGGGTCATAAAATTGCTTATGTCTACCGGAAACGTCGTAGTTTGTTATGATTGATGAATATAAGTACTTTTTAAAGTGTTATTCCTCAAATTCAACGGATGTTACTCAACACTTTTCTTTCCCTTCTCCCGTTTAGTTTTATCTTTGTTGATACATCGTGTAAAACAAAGATAACAAGTGACTCTCAGGCAACAAAGCCCTCTGTTATAAATCACATGAACCCTCTTTATCAAAGCATAATTAGTTTTCTTCAAGGAAGGCTTGTAAATTACAGAACATAAAAAAACAGGCCGCTATGTTGTAATTGTAATCATAGAGACAGCTCTGGTTTAATTACCACTTTGATTCCTGGCTGTTTGGGCAATGACAATGTTGCCCGAGGCAAACACTATTATTATACAGTTTGCAGAGAGAGACTCACATGGGGGTAAAATACACAATAAACTCTCAGAGGTATTATAAGACATATCTGTAGTGGATTCAAGGTCACAGAGAACACAGTTTATGTTTTACAGTGGCAGGGATTACATTTAGAAATTAATCCTCTACATAAAAAGTAAATTAAATGGAAATATGTCTTTAAAAAATCCTAAAACAATACCTTTCCCCCCAAATTGTGTTTAAAGCTAAATCAATACCATTAAAGCAAACAAATGAATACATTTGATTTGACTTTAAAAAGTTGTAGTCATTGTGTTTGAGGAAACATACAGTAGAGTCATTTCCGTATCAACACCTTCACACACATTGACACTGATTGATTGTGTGTGTGTGTGTGTGTGTGTGTGTGTGTGTGTGTGTGTGTGTGTGTTTAAGGCCCTCTGCAAAGCACAGCTACTGTAAAGACTTCTCACTTTTACAATGTGATGATGGCAGTACTATCGGGGCCAACACTCAAATAGGGTACAGCAAAAGACTGTAATGGCAGTGCACTAAAGTCCATTATCCTCTCACAATGGAAAACAATAATTTAAATTTGATGGAGGTCTGAGTGCAGCATCAGCGTCGGAGGAGTTGCCTTAAGATAGCAGTTTTGTCTCCATCAGAAAATAGTGACGCCTCCTAATTGCCCCTGTTTCTGTTTTTATGCTAAGCTAAAGTACGCGTCTGCACATTTAGCAGAAACAAAAGTGTGGTTTTGACCTGATCACCTGGCTCTTGGACAAAGCAGAGAATTCCAAAATGTCAAACCATTATTTTAACCAAAACATCACAAACATGGGTGTGTTTAAAGCAGGCAAAGAGTGACCAAGAAATCTATCAATTCCATGTATTTCTGGTGGGTTTTTCATGATATATTATCCCATTTAAAGGGGCCCTATTATGCTTTTTGGAGTCTTCCCTCTCCTGTAGTTTGTTATATAGGTTTTTGTGCGTGTACTGGAAATGTTCTGCAAAGTCTAAAATCCCAAAGTGCCCTCCTAAAAAAGCCTCCATTAGACTCCTTTGTTTACATAGTGACATCACAGCGGTTGACCAATCACAACAGAGCTGGCAAGCTAACCAATCAGAGCAGACTGGGCTCCGGTTTCAGACAGAGGGTTAAAGGAGGTAGTATGAGAAAAATAAAGAGCTTTTTGAACATTAAAGCATGGAAACCTGTCACAGTAGAGGCACTAAATACAAATATCAACCTGAAAATTAGCACAATATTTCCTCTTTAAAAAAAACAACAACATTTGGACACCCAGCAATATGCCAGCCTGCTGCATTACAGAAAACACGTTAAGGCTTCCTAATGTATCCTTCATGTAATCTTGACATTTAGATCACACAGTATTTTATTCATCAGCTCTACAGTAGACATGGAGTTGACGCAGACTCGCTGTAGATCAAAGCTCGTGGCTCTGTGTGAAGATCCTGCACATTGGGCTCATCTGAGACTGATGGCTTTCCAATCTGCTCCTGTCTGCTGAACACCGCTGTCACACCACATTCCAACAACACAGATAACCTATTTAGAGATTAAACCCTGTCTCATAAAACACATTAACGTGTCAGCCATGGTCAGAACCATTTGGGAGATGTTCGGGCTGTCTGGGTTTTTCATGCATATCTGAGAGATGACATTGCACTTAACATGGTTTTGTTCCCTGCAATGACAGTTTTTCTTTTCCACGTGATTTAATTTTCCTGCAGCCCATCTGCTCCATACTTGACCTCTTTACTAAAGCAGACTAAGAGCCAAACCATTAGCGTTTATCAAGCATGTCTTCTGACAGAAATAAGCTTTTATATTGTAATTGTTATTGAAGTACACCATTATATTATATGCTTTATTTGAGTGAGAGAGCGAGATTGAATTTGTTTTTCCTTCATTCTTCCCCCCCACGAGCTGTTTACCCTCAAACTGTTTATTATTGTCAGTGGAGAGCTTAAGTGTCACATACATAATGGACCGCAAAATTATAGTTCTGGGGCAAAACCTGAATGCTTGTAATTGTACTTGTGTATCAGCCTTCAAAGCCCATGTCAATTCATCTCCAATAAATATTTAATGCTTCCCGTATATTCACTCACGCAGTCATTAAGATTCTCATTTGATTTTTCAGCCTTTAGAAACTCAAACTAATTTGGCGCAGCTAATTGCTTTCCCTCTCAGACTTCAGGATGTCTCTGAGCGACCGTTTCTCCGACGCCGGTTGTGTTTCTTTAATAACAAATGGATCTATAAGTAAAGATCGGAAAATGGTAGCCTACCAGGGCTGGCAGTGATGAATAAGTCTTGACAGCGTTATTGAGGGATATATTGTTTTCTGGGATGTTTGAAAGCTCATCCTGGAGTCTTGTGAGAGCAGTGAGAATTTTCTTGGTAGAGTTATAAATGCACTCTGCCACCCCTGAGGAACACTTTATGGCATCAGAGGAGCTTAAAGGGATTAAGTGTAATGTACAGCACCACATAACCTCTATTTACAGTCTCAGTCCTCCATATTATAAGATATGTTCACTGCATGTTTGGAAACTTGGGGATTTATACGTTTCCTCATGTCAAAGACGTCATGCTTTGTACAGTCTTGCTCGTCTCCTTGTGGGAAATAACTTTACTGTAGGCGGCTGGCATGACATGGCACTGACATGACTACGACTTCAAACACACCGGAAAATCCCGCTCCACCCTGTTCCCCGAAGTGCTCGTGTCACATGAACAATAAGGGGTATAATGAAATATAGGACATATTGAAATAATAGTAGCATCCACTCTTTGCCTTCGAGCACTGTTGTGTAACTTTGAGAGAAGAAATAACGCAATCTCTAACACACGTTAAGTTATATTTACAGGAAATGAAACCCATATTTGCTCAGCTCAGTACACTCTGGCAAGATGGTTATGATACCAACATGAGTTGTGCATTACTTGGTTTTAACCCCATCTCAAGGTCTGATTCACAAAAGATACTGTGCTGATGATATTACAGGGCACTTGCTAAAGTGAAGTGAATATTGGTAGCTAATGTTAGCAAAACTGTGTCTTGAGAATATTCAACTAGAAATGATGGTTCAAAATGATGATTCGTGCATTGCCCTTAACGTCAAGTTACTGCTCACTGTTAACTAGTTGTAAATTGTAAATGAACAGACCAATAGGTGATTATTTCAAACACTGCCATGCTTTATCTTTCACTCTGTCAGATGTCTTGTTGATGCTGTCTTGAAAGCAACAGACGAAAATCAAAGGAAATTCAATTTGATATTTATTTGTTTGCCACCTTTGGTAACGGTTCAACAGAAGTCACAAATGATCCCTTCAATGTGTGCATCTTCATCATCCCTTTAGAGGTGAATCTTGTATCTCCCCAGTAAACTGACGACTAAGCTAACTTGCACTGATTTTCACTAAGCTGAGAAAAAATCAGATGCAGTTGAAAAGTTTCTCCTTATGCTGGCTGTTGGTAGAAATTATCATCAGTCTCAGTCTATCTTTTTTAGATGACATTAAGTGTAACAGCCAGACTTTGATGGCCAAGGGCAGAGTACAAACGAGGACATGAGCTCAACAACTCGATGGTGTGCATGTTGATGATGCATTTGTGGTACCATATGCTTGTAGTTTCACTAAAGTAATTTGCCGGCTGCCCACTATATAAACAGGGTAAGAGGTGGGACATGTTGACAGACAAATGTCCCTCACCTTGTCTGCTGGTGGAAATGTTACGGGTGAGGGCTTTGATTACAATTTCTTGAACTCAACAACTGATTCTGCTCCGGTGCGCTGAAGCTACTCATTTCATTGATTGACAGGTTATTGCTACCTCCTGAGCAGTGTTGACCTGCAACGGTGGTTGTTTACCATTTTGTTAAAGAATAATGAAAATGGGGAACAAATAGACACCAAATAATTCCATATAATATCGTACACACACTTGTTATGAACTACACATAAAGACAGGAACATTTGGTTTATCTCCATGCATGTGAAAATCGTTTATTTTTGTTTTCAAAATATTTAGTTGTTGATCTCTTCTGATATTGTGTGAGGTCGATAATGTAAGGCCTGGTGTGCGACCCTGTAACCTCTTCTGTAAAAAAGTCCAGAGGCATTTTTCGTCATCTTTGGCAAGACCCAAAGCTTAGGGTTAGGAAATACAGGCAAGGTCAGGATACACAAGCATCTGCCCTCTTCTCTTGAAAGAGTATGTTAGGGTACAAAGACTTCCTGAAAAACAATAAAGGGTTTGTAGTGCCGTGAAAAGAGAGTCGGAGGTGGTGTATTAAGAATGGAGTTCCAATCTTTATTATCCATTACTTTCAGAGAGGTTAACACATGCACTGCTCTGCCTGATGAGCTAGCAGGAATGGCAGCTAAAGCTACAGGTGTTCCCCACTAAAGGGTCCGTGTGGCAACACAATAAGCAAGACACAACACAAGCCCCCCCAGAATTCACACATAAACAAAATCAGCATGGCGGGGAGGAACGACACGCCGACCCCCACGACTCCTGAGCACGGGAGTCGGAAAAGTGACTCCCGCCTGTGCGGCCCCCGGAAGGGGAGGGACCGGAACAACAGGTCTTAAATCCGTGACAGGGGACGAGGCCGGGGGGCGGCCCCGTCGCGGAGGTCGAGCCAGCACCACAGGCTGGTCCAAGTCCAGGTGAGCAGCCTTCACCCGGTCCACCGAGACGTGCTCGGCTTTGCCACCCAGGTCGACCACCAGGTGCTTGTCCCCGTGCTCCAAGACCCGGAAAGGCCCATCATAAGGGGGCTGCAGGGGCCTCTGTGCGCATCGTGCCGGATGAACACGTGCTCCGCCGAGCGGAGCTCTGCGGGAACCTGGGACACCTGAGTACCGTGCTGAGTAGTAGGGATCGGAGCAAAGGCCTCAGCGGCGTCACGCAGGAAAGCTCGCTGGGCCGACGCCGACCAGGGAGCCGATGCATTTGGGAGGAAATCCCCCGGAACTGTCAGCGGCTGACCGTAGACCATCTCCGCTGTAGAACACTGCAGATCTTCCTTAGGTGCGGTCCTCAGGCCCAGCATCACCCAGGGCAGCTTGTCGACCCAGTGAGGGTCGACAAGAGCGAAGCATGGAGCGATGAAAGCGCTCGCAGAGGCCGTTAGCCTGAGGGTGGTAAGCGGTAGTCCTGTGCAGCTTAACCCCCAAACCGCCTGCCACAGCGTTCCAGAGCTCGGACGTGAACTGAGAGCCCCTGTCTGAGGAAATGTCTGACGGGGTGCCAAAACGACACACCCACGTTGCAATGAAGGCCCGGGCAACGTCTGCGGCTGATGTCGAAACGAGCGGAACCGCCTCCGGCCAACGGGTCGTTCTGTCCACCATGGTGAGGAGGTAGGAAAACCCCTGAGAGGAAGGCAACGGACCAACCAGGTCAATGTTGACGTGATCAAACCTCCTCTCAGGCACCAGGAAACGCTCCAACGGGGCCTTCGTGTGGCGGTGCACCTTAGCGCGTTGACAAGCCACGCACTCCCTGGCCCAAGTCCTCACGTCCCTTTTCAGTCCTTGCCAAACAAACTTCACCACTACCAAACGCACCGAAGGTTTAACGCCGGGGTGTGACAGGCCGTGCACAGCCTCGAACACAGGACGCCTCCAGCTGGCAGGGACGACAGGCCGCGCCAGGCCCGTAGAGACGTCACACAGGAGAGTAATGCCCGCGTCGCCGAACACCACGTCCTCCAAGCGCAGCCCCGCGCTCTCCACCTTCAGGGCCTGGACGCCGCGATCTGTGACCTGGTCTGCCGCCATGCGAGTATAGTCCAGGCCCAACTGGACGGCACCGATGACGACCCTGGAGAGGCAATCAGCAACCAGGTTCGACTTGCCAGCCACGTGCTTAATGTCCGTAGTGAACTCCGATATGTAGGACAGCTGCCGCTGCTGACGTGCCGGCCAAGGCTCCGCCACTTTTGACATGGCGAAGGTGAGCGGCTTGTGGTCGACAAACGCCGTAAATTCACGGCCTTCCAGCATGAAACGGAAGTGCCGCACGGCCAAATAAAGTCAGAGGAGCTCCCGGTCAAAGGCGCTGTATTTGCGTTCTCTAGGCGTCAGCTGGTGGCTGAAAAAGGCGAGCGGCTGCCAAGCGCCCTCCACCCACTGCTCGTGCACTGCGCCGACCGCGTAGTCTGACGCGTCCGTGGTGATGGAGATGGGAGCCGTAGATTATGGGTGTGCCAGCAAAGCCGCCTGAGCCAACGCAGTCTTGACCTCAGCAAAAGCGCCGTCCACCTCTGCTGTCCAGTCGATCTCCTGGACGGGGGTCTTGCCTTTCAACGCTTCATACAGCGGCCGCATGATGTGTGCGGCCCGGGCGATGAAACGGTGGTAGAAAGTCACCATCCCCAGAAACTCACGGAGCGACCGGGCTGTGAGCGGGCGAGGAAACGCCGCAACAGCCTCCACCTTCGCTGGCAGAGGTGTCGCACCGCCCTTGGTGACGCGGTGCCCCAGGAAATCGATGTCCGACACCCCGAACTGGCAATTTGCAGGATTGATGATTAATCCGTGTTCGTTGAGCCGTGTGAAAAGGGCTCGGAGGTGGGACAGGTGCTCCTGCACTGAAGCGCTGGCGACGAGTATGTCATCGAGGCAAACAAACACAAACGGCAGGTCCCGCAGCACCGAATCCATCAGGCGCTGGAACGTCTGAGCGGCATTCTTGAGTCCAAAAGGCATCCGCAGGAACTCAAAAAGTCCAAAAGGCGTTATCACTGCGGTCTTGGGAATGTCCAGGGGGTGCATGGGCACCTGGTGGTATCCACGCACCAGGTCCACCTTGGAAAACACCCCCGTACCGGCCAGATGCGCCGAAAAGTCCTGAATGTGCGGCACCGAATGTGCTGAATGTGTCAGGCGTAGTGGCGTCGTTGAGTCGGCGGTAATCCCCGCACGGGCGGAACCCGCCGTTCGATTTGGGAACGACATGCAGGGGGGAAGCCCAAGGACTGTCGGAGCGGCGGACAATGCCCAGGCGCTCCATGGTTGCGAACTCCGCCCTCGCTACAGCCAGCTTAGAAGGGTTCAACCGCCGGGCCCTGGCGTAGACAGGAGGCCCCCCGGTAGTGACGTGGTGTTCCACGCCATGTTTAGTGGTAAGCGCAGAGAAGGTGGGTAGCGACAGGTCTGGAAACTCGGCCAACAGTCTGAGAAACGTGTCTGCACCTGACAGCGAGCCTGACAGCCCGTCGTACGCTGCGCTGCCAAGTGTGCACACGAGGGAAGAAAACGTTAAGGCATCAACCAAACGCCTATTCTTAACGTCCACTAAGAGTCCATGAGCACACAAAAAATCCGCTCCGAGGAGGGGAAAAGAAATGTCCGCTGTCACAAAATCCCAGCTGAAACGCTATCCTCCGATGCACAAACACATAGGCCTCACGCCGTACGTGCGAATGGGACTGCCGTTAGCCGTCGTCAATCGCGGTCCGTGCCCCCCACGGGCGACGTCTTCACTCGACGCTGGAACTACGCTCCGTTGAGCGCCCGTGTCACACAGAAACAAGCTCCCCGAAACGCTGTCGCTGACGAAGAGGAGCCTGCACGTGCCGCCGACGCTCAGAGCCACTACTAAGCGCCGGCCCCTCCGTTTCCCGGGGGTTTGTAGCTGCACGGAGCGATGCATCTCTTCGCCTTTGTCCCGAAACGTGCGTGGTAAACGCACTCTCCGGCGTCTCCACGCCGGCTAGCCACAGCCGTGTCCGGCCTCCGCCACGCTTTCTTGACTGCCGGTGGGCCGCTGAGCGTCGCGGCTAACGTCTCTGCCCCGGGCTGTTGAGTAGCCAGGAAAAAACGATCCGCTTCCTCAGCCAAAGCACGGGACTCCTTGACAGGCGTGTGGGCCAGCGCCGTCTGTACCCGGGGAGGCAAGTGACGCAGGAAAATCTCCGTGAATAAAATCCGGGGATCTTCCCCCCCTAGCAGATTTAGCATTTTCTCCATTAGCTGGGATGGCTTGCTGTCTCCTAGGCCTTGAATGTCAAGTATCTGGCGGGCCCTCTCCTTAGCAGATAAGCTAAATGTCTTAAGGAAAAGGGCCTTAATCGCCTCATATTTGCCATGATGTGGGGGGGCTGCGATGAATCCCACCAACCTGGACGACGTGGAGCTCCCCAGCGCTGCTACCACATGGTAGTATTTTAGGTCCCCGTCACGGATCTGTCGGCAGGCGAAATGTGCCTCCACGTGTGCGAACCATGCCTCCGCGGCGTGCTCCCAGAATTCCGGCAGCTTTATGAAAACATCGCGCTCAGCCATGTTCGTTAATTTTCCGGAAACTCTCTCGGAAAAGTCAGGGTCACCAGTGTAGTGCCGTGAAAAGAGAGTCGGAGGCGGTGTATTAAGAATGGAGTTCCAATCTTTATTATCCATTACTTTCAGAGAGGTTAACACATGCACTGCTCTGCCTGATGAGCTAGCAGGAATGGCAGCTAAAGCTACAGGTGTTCCCCACTAAAGGGTCCGTGTGGCAACACAATAAGCAAGGTGAATTATGTCCAATAACGTGTCACCACAGGTTATACATTATGTTCCCACCTTATGACCCCAAGCAGATATTACACCATTGTGCTGATTTCCAGGTATTGGTTGCCTGTAGGCGCTGCATTTACAATATGTAACTCATGACGGTATCAAAGAGTACAGATGAAGTAGAGGCTAATATGGTGTAATAATGCATAAACACTAGAATGTGGCATCCGCTGGGGAAATGAACAAAAACAGCCACTGCAGCACTTTTTTTATCTGCAATTTCGGTTTCATTGCTTCTGGCATTATGTATGTCGATCTATAATAATTTTGAAAATGTGCGCTGATAAAGTTCTTCCAATGAGATAAATACAATGAAGACTAACAGTGACCATTAGAAGTGAGCTGGAAGCACTGAGCTCTGTGTCTCCATTTAAAAGAAGACAGTGGTACACAGTAATACATCAGGGCAGCTTTGGTTACGGTAAAGCCACTCTGACACGTAATTATTAATTATTCATCTTCATTACATCCAGTTTTCTGGTGCAACACAATCCCAAGTTGCTTCACTCTCTTCCTTCCTATGTCGCAGAGTGCAGCCATTAGTGAAGCGTAATAAATAAAACAGCCTTTCCGTCAAGAGTATGCCGCTTTACATTTAAAAACACATTAGATGATGCCCTGTTCGTAAGCTTCGAAGCACTAGATTTCTCTTTAATCTACAGGTACCAGCCCATACACTGCCTCTAAGGTGATAACACTATTTTTTAAAACCTCTATTTAATATAACTCCTCAAGCTGTGAACAAATATGTAACTCTTTTACTACAGATTGATGGTTTCACATTAAAAAAAGAAGTACATCGTAATTTAAGGAATTTAAAAGCCAATTTGGGCAAAACACTTGGACACTTTAGTTTTCTTTTAGTCACAGAGAATAAATAAAAGTCTTAATTTGTCTGTTGTAGAGTTTTAACAGTTTCATTATTGTTTCATTTATAAAAACTTCCTCCTCACTGCTGCCGAGTTATTTTTCTGTTGACTCTCAATGGAGCTGTAGATCACCGAGACAACAGGAGACTGGAGACCAAAATGCTCTTAGAGCAGTAAGAATTTCATTTTAAACAGCCGATGGTTACAATTTAATCTGATACTTTTTTCCAGGACAACTGAAATAAATATCTTTCTTCTCCCGGCACCTTTTACCTGAGACGCATCCGTATTATTGAGACGATCAATCACTGTCATCCACAAGACGCCACTCTGTACATGGGGACATACTTTGGCTGCTAACATGTAATTTTCCTCCTCCCCCTTGTGCTTGCGGTGGATCATTAATGCAGTCCTGCTCTGTATGGTCCAGCCTGCGTGAGTATTTATTAGCAGCTGTCACATATTGGCTGCATCAATAATTAGTCACCGTAAAGCCATTTGGGTCCTAATTACGGGCGGGTTCCACCGTCAGGGTGATCAATCAACCAGGCACATGTCGCACATGCAAATGCAGCATCACCTGCCAAACATGTCAATGCCTCGTCCCTACAGTGCATAATGAGGTGATACAGTAGGAAGATACTGTAATGACTCATCCTCAGCAGGGAGAGAGTTAATATATTCACATGCAGTCGCTTTTTTTAACTGCGAGTGAGTGGTGAGGTATGCCTTATTCATGTAATTTAACACTTTATCTGGCCATTACTTATCAGGGTTTGAATTCTATCCATTAGTGAAAAATAACTAAGAAGAGGAACATGGTCATTTCTCTCCAGAAAAGTGGCGAATGAAAGATTTCACATCCATTAGAGCTTGACCCTTTTGTAAGGGTCAAGCTCTAATACATTTTGTATCTCACACTTATACTCCATTTTTCTTTTGAGTTCATCCTCTTAACACCTGCGACCATCCTAACATCTCTAATCCAAAAGATACTGTTGCTTTTAGCACAACAGTTAATATTTTAAGATAGATCCTGCATCCTCTTGAGAGCTTACACAAATTATCGGATGTTTACCTGCTGTAAATAATTGGCACAAAGGCTTAACAGTGTGGCCGAGTGTGTGTGTGCTGCGAGTGATGAGGGTACATTTCTTGTGGTGGTGTTTGTGTGTGTATGCGCAATTGCATGATGCACGGCCTGTCGACAGCCATTGATCCATAACATTCCCTGCAGTAAAAGTGTGTGAGCGTGCTTCTTTTTTTTTTTTTTTCCATTGTGACCAATTTACCACTTGCAATGTGCAAAACAGGCACATTTGTTTAGCTCAGCATGCTATAGCACCTGTGAGCATCTACTGTATATCTCCAGCTGTGTGTGTGTGTGTGTGTGTGTGTGTGTGTGTGTGTGTGTGTGTGTGTGTGTGTGTGTGTGTCCTAGCATTACTATACTTGTGGGGACCTAAATCTGTTTACACAGTCACGTGTGGGGACTCGCCTCCCTTATGGGGACAAATTAGAGGTCCCCATAAGGGGAATCATTCATTTTAGGGTGAAGACTTGGTTAGGGTTAGGGTAAGGTTAAGGGTTAGGGTTAGGCATGTGTTGTTATGGCTAAGGTTAGGATAAGTCTCCAGGAAATGCATGTAAGTCAATGTAATGTCCCCTGAAGTGATGCATACATGGTGTGTGTGTGTGTGTGTGTGTGTGTGTGTGTGTGTGTGTGTGTGTTTGTGTGTTGCACATGATGGGTTATAAAACAAACCTGATAGGGCCCCTGCCCGTTGGTGTGCACATTATCATCAGCTGGCCCCTTTTATGGCCTGCCACACCCCTCAGCCGCACCACAGCTCACTGGTGTTTTATGGGTGCTGTTCTCACATACAGTACGAGGCTGCAGGAAGGGTGGGGGGGCTTAGTTGTAAATTATAGACTGCCGGCTGTGGTGAAGGTACCGGAACGATCACAAAGCTCTTGCCTCGTGAAATATCTGTCCCCCGATGGAGAAGGAATGATGAGGTGGGCAAGGCGATAACATGAGAACTACAGAATCCACTGACATGTCACTAACCAGATCACCGTCGCCAAGCAAAACGTGTGGAACATTACTTTAAGAGAGGCCTGATTACATACATGCATCAAGAGGAAAGTGATGATTCAACAGTGATTAGATGCAGTGTGTTAGTGTGAGTTGGAGGGTTTCATGATTTGAGAGCCATGTTTGGCTCTCAACGCCTCTCGAATTCCGTTTATCTTGAATTTCAAAGTTGAGGTTTTTCTCTTGGCCAGTGATTCAGGTAGTCTGACCCAGATACGGAGCAGAATTATTGTGGCGCTGACCGTGGTCTAATTCCAGCATAACTGAGTGCAGCAGCAGCAGCAGCTTAAATGATGGTGTTTATTTATATATTATTTTCGGTAAAAGCTGTGTTATCCCCTATCACGACCTGATGCTTTTTTCAGCTCCTGTGCCAAAATGCTGCAAGCTCATGTTCCAACAGACGTACTGATATTTGCGAGATTATGGGATCAGCAGAAATCAGGACACTGCAGCTCTCCGGGCTTTTGACTGACATTAGTGCGCACTCACCATTTCCATCATCATCATTGTCTTTGTGATATAATCTATACATTATTTGGTTATGCAATTTGTGACGTACCTAATCAATCCTTCCCGGGGGAATTCGAAACCCAATTTTGTTTAAGTACACAGACATCCTCTGATTTAATAGATGAATGTCAAAACACCGCGTTAGTGACACACTTAATAACAATACATATAGTTGTTACAAAGTATAGTCAGTCACAATTTTAGTGGACATAGATGGAAGAAAAACACATTTTGAGTGAAGGTACACTAATGGCGCGTTTC
The DNA here is from genome assembly GCF_902827175.1 of Gymnodraco acuticeps. Lineage (NCBI taxonomy): Eukaryota > Metazoa > Chordata > Actinopteri > Perciformes > Bathydraconidae > Gymnodraco > Gymnodraco acuticeps. The sequence continues at coordinate 453,320 of NW_022991840.1, forward strand.
CACTGCAGCGAGGTAGCCCCGTTTAAGCGTCCCTAAGCGTCCTCGCTCTGGCCTCGGGCTGCCTCGCTGGCCGGCCCAGGCCGTGGCGCATTTCCATTACAGTTTAGGACCTGGGGTAGCAACGCAGTGTAGGCGGGGCGATCGGCTTTGTTTTTGTTCACATTTCGAGTTGTTCCGTCGAGCTCCCGCTGGATTTGATCATCCCCAATGAGATGTAGGAACGTCGTCACCTCCTCGGTCGACCACGGTGTGCTTTTCTTATTAGACGTAGCCATTTTTGTAGCTCATCCGATTACAAAATGCTGTTTATAAAAATGCTGCAAGATTGCTTCTAAATATATATGCGACGCTAGGGATGAACTCGCGCGCGATCTTGTGACGATTCTCTCTGACCAATCAGCAGTCGAGAGTGTTGACGTCACTAGTTCAGCCTTGGCCCTGGTCTGAGGGAACCACGATTTTATGAGGCCGGAAAAAGAGGGAGAAAGTACCCGCTGGCCGGTACTAGGCTATATGGAAACGCCACCAAAAACCGGCCTGGCCTCTTGAGGACGGTTAAGGACGCTTAAACGGGGCTACCCGCTGCAGTGGAAACGCGCCATAAATGATTTCTCTCATGTAATGCTACTTTATTAAAAATATATTTCACAACAGTCTGCAGGGGAAATATTTGCAAATTAAGATTTTATAAATAATGAATTATTACGATAATGTATTATAGATCAGTTTTACTGTACATAATTTAAGCGGGGAAGGCTGTGAAAACATTAAAATATGAATATGAACTACTATTCAAAGGAAGTAACAATGTGCATGGTTGACTTTGTCTTATTTTTCAAATGGTGGCATTGCCTGTTTAGAAAAGGATGTAAAGACTGGTTTTAGCAGCAAACGTTTCGACTTTGTTCCGCGAGGTCTTAAATCAGGATTGTGAGGATCTGCAAACAGGACCAAACATTATTGTCTAAATTACTTAGCAATCTTCTACATTATTGATATGCTTCATTAAGGAGAGATTCATTGTGTATTGGCATCCTTATGGCCCAGAGTCACCAGTGCTGAGTTGTTGCACTGCTGACGGTGCATTAGTGGACGATAACGGGATCTTTGCTGTCACTTTGAATGATGCCACACCTCCGGTCATCATGTAGCCTACCACCTCAACCTGTGAGCTACACCTTGCTACACATACTTATGCATATAAATAAATCACTATCAGTTAAGAAGGGAATTTGGGCATTAGCTGTTACTGTATTGACATTGATTCGAAAGAAACTGCTTTGTAATGGCTTTGTATAAAACACTGTTATGAACTGAGACACAGGACCCAAAAGCAGGACTCGGAGACAGATGTCCAAAAATAGAAAGTAGTATAATAACAAAAACTAAGTCGTACTTCCAAAAATAAACTCACTTGACAAAAGATATATTTCTCAAAGTAAAGTTTCAGGAGTCAAAAGGACCAGGTTCTCACGGCATGAAACATAACGAACTGACAAGGGAACAAAGAAACACAAGGGTTGCGGTCGGATAATCCAAAAATCAGCTCCTAACGTCCAACCCTATCTCCTATTCCTTGACCTCTGAGTGAAACGTCACGAGGTTAAGGGATAGTGGATAGGAGAATTCAGAAGGACTTAGGAGAAGAGACTGCGGTGCTTTAGAGAATCCGACTGCACTTTCTCTATCCGACGTGTTTATGATGCGCCAGCGGACGTCATTGTGTGCGTCTGCTGCTGTGGGGAAACTATGGAAACTACAGTTTTCTATAGCGGACTACAACATGGATGTTTAATAAGAACGAGGGACTACTGTAAACTCATCTAGAGACTCTGCACCGTGCTCTGATGCTGTTGTGTTATGCTTTATGAACGTGGACAACAGAGAAACATATTCTTCATGACCAAAGTTGGAATTTAAATAAAAAAGGAAAGTGAAACTTATGCTCATCACCCTCTCCCTCCGGTCCACATTAATACAAATGATCCCAATACGTATGATTAGTGCTCCGTACCGGTACGCCGAACCGGTACTGGACTTGTAAAAAGTTTCGGTTCAAGTCCGGTTAAAACCGGAACGTCGGGAACCGGTACTTGGACTCGCAAAAAAAAACTAGCACTTACGTATATTCTGGTGTCTGTGGTTATTTAAACATTCCCTGATAAACGTTATTCAGCCTCAATAAATGAGTGCTAATCCCAGTGTGCTCAGTGTACAACATCACATGTCATTTCACCTTCGATTCACGGTTTGAAAACGTAGCATTTCGCCACATGCTAATGCTAACCGGAAGTGAAGAATTTTCAGAATAAAAGTATTAAGTTAAGTGTGAACTTCCGTTTTTTTTCAGAATAAAACTGATTTAAATTAAATAGTGCATTTAATTCAAAATTACGCCATATTAACATTGATTTTAATTTCTAAAAGTATGTATGTACATCACTATGTATGTAGTATACACTGTATAATGTACACATGTAGAGTTGTAGAAAATACATGGTGTACAGACAGTACAGTACACTGACTGTACAGTCAGTCACTACAGTGTAGCCCAGGGGTACTCAAATACAAATCTTAAAGGTCCAAAATAAATGTTTCAATAAGACAAAGGTCCGTTTATTACGGTCATTCAAACTTTTAAACAATTACAACAAGATTCTTAACACGAGGTTGCAAAAACAAAAATAATCTGTATGCAGCAGTTTTCATTGTTATTGTGTCTGTGCTTGACCCCTCAGAGTCGCAGTGTAAGAGCTGCACAGTTAGGAATAAAGGCAGCTGCACCCTCTTTCATTCAGCATTCCCATTATTGCTTTATAAATGTATTCCCCCTTGTGTGTCCACTGAGGTTCGTCAGGCCCAACACATCTTCAACAAACTCCCCCTTTGCCTCATCATAAAAACTCACAAACACCAGCAACTGAGCATTGTCAGTGGTGGCAGTGGACTCACCCACAGCTAAGGAAATGCACTGTGCATTTTTTATTCCATCACAAAGCTGATGAATCAAATCACCAGCCAGTATTTATGTTCTTCTGGTTGCTGTGGAATCTGAGAGGGGGATTTGCTTGATTTGACCTGTTATTTCCTCTTTTTGTTTGCCTTCAACATGGTCTCCATCACTTCAGTCATGCATTCTTTTATACTGCAGTTATTATTCAGTGGAAAGTCCTTACCTACTGGCCTAGTTCAATCAAAGTGGTTACTTTTTTTTGGCTGGGCAGTGTAGTTTTAAACACCGTCTTATTTGACTTTCTCAGGACTTAAAACAGTTTTTTGGGGGCAGACCCCCTCAAAGAAAAAAATATATTTACACACGTAAGGTCATCATCTTAATAGTTGTGTATGCTCATCCGTGAGCAGAGCATCAAGTTGACATGTCTATTACAGCTGAATGCGGCGATTACCATTTTGTTCAGCAAAACGCCTCACAAACGTATTAAGATCAACAGCTTTAGTGCGTTTTGATTCAATGCTGAGTACAGCCACACTGACAGTCTCTTCTCTGTCAGTGTAGACCGCAAATACCTCATTCCTTCAGTGCTTGGGTCCGAATGCTTCTCGTTTTGCGCCGTCCAGTTCAAAATGAAATCGCCGCCAATCGTATGTCCACGCTCTCGCCAGGACCGGGGGAGGGGTTACATGACGTGCATCTTGTGCTGCATTCACTTGCACATTAGAGACTTTCTCTCATAAATGTCCGATGAGCCACAACTTTTCTTTCAAAACAAAGCTGCCAACTGGGGTGGCAGCTGGGGTGGCAAGGCCTATTTTTAGGGTGTCAGTTGCCACCCCAGTAGGTGAAACTAGGCTACTAGCTACAGTACAGATGGAACTAGATGAGCTGTTAACTCTCGCTCTGAATTTATTTATTTAAAATTCTCGCTCTGACTTAGACAGGTTGAAAGAGACACACACATTTTTCCCACCCGCATTCCGCGAAGACCCGCCCTACTGTGCCTCTGATTCGCAGATTGTTTGGGGGGAAAAAACGCTGACTGGATGCTGAATGTGATTGGACCAAAGCGTTGACACACACAGGTGGAACACAGTGGAACAGTCAGACATGCAGAGCGCTGTTTGCAGTGGACATAGCGGATAATTTTGACTCGTTGCGAATGCGTTGTGGCATTGTCTCACATATAATACAGAGAGATAATACATATGAAAAGTATAATTTGCTCAGAGTCCGGAGACAGTGGTGGTTCGGTCCGGATCCGGACCGGAGTCCGTAGTTTGAGGATGCCTGGTGTAGCCTATACTGTATAGTAGGTGTGTAACAGACAGTGTAATGCGTATAGTCTACTCTACACTCTACCTTTCAGCAACGTTTTAGGGATTTAGGCTCAGTCAGCTCAGGGACTGTTTGGTTACTTTAGTTTGGTAAATGAAATAAATGTTTGAACTTTGTAGTAGTTCACTGTAGTTGCTGTCATAAGTCATTTGTAGACTAAGTGGCAAAAAGTGTTTTTTTTACATTTGTACTTTGTAGAGAAATGTAGACACAAGTTGGAAGGGAGCACAATAAACCTGATGAGTTTGAATTTGAGTTGATTATGAGTTCATTTTCAATTGATAATTAGCTCACAATAAGTTCATTTTAGTTACTCACACAACTTGACACAAGCCATGGGTTCAGGTCCGGACTTATAAGTCCGGACCTGAACCTGAACCTCTGGACCTGAACCTGAATGTGAGTCCAGGTACGCAGCACTACGTATGATTGTATGAAAATATCTTAAAAATAAATACAAATGTATTTATTATAAACGTTAGTCCTTAACATCTATCACTGTGTATATCACCACTCAAACATCTTTTAAAAGTTGAACAAACCCCACACAGCTCAGTAAAGACTTTATTTGATCATTTCAGTAAAAACTAACGTTCATATTTCTCTTTGATTATAATACGTTCAAAACAAAGCACTTTGGCAACTTACCACATACGTTTTAAAATGCTTAATAAGCACCGTAACTTTCATGATATCATTTCTCCGTCATAATCGGTTGTTTCCGTGAACGGCCGACTGTTGAATGACGGCAAATGCTGCGGCTGCAAGGCATTGTGGGGCAGCATTTTCTCCTCTCCTTTCGGTTAGGGAGGTCCAGTGGTTCCTCAGCTAAAGGAGGTTAAAGGAAGTTTGAAACCTCCTTTCCTATCATCTAGACCAGTGCTTCTCAAAGTGTGGTCCGTGAGCGCCCCCTAGTGGTCCGTGAGTATATTGGTAACATTTCACATTTGAAATAAATAAATAAATTTCAGTTGTCCGCACTCTCGCGGGAATATCTCCGCAATGGAGCGAGCTTAAGTTTCACTTTCAATTGCATGATAAAGCCCAGCGCAACACCTTCATCACACATGTTGCCACTTGTTTGTACCATTTTCAGGCGATTTGTAATCTGTTCTAGAAAAACTATGTGTTTTTTGATATTTGTGGAGTTAGGTGGTCCGCGAGTGTTTTTTTATTGGTTAAGTGGTCCTTGGAATGAAAAAGTTTGAGAAACACTGATCTAGACCATGGGTCGGCAACAGGCGGCCCGCGGGCCATTGTTGGCCCGCCAGCAATAATATTTGGCCCGTAATTTTGAGAATCAAAAATAAAATATTATTTTGATTTTTTTTTTTTTTTTACAACATAGGACCGACACATCAGGGTTTCTGTTAGCCGCCGATCGATCGGCCGCCGGTCATTATCGGCCGCCGGTCATTATTGGCCGATATTCACTCTTAATAGTTTGATCGGTGCTCTCCAGTGGTAAGGCAAGGCAAGGCAAGTTTATTTATATAGCACTTTTCAACACAAGGCAATTCAAAGTGCTTTACAAAAAATGAAAGAGATTAAGAAAATGGCATTTAAAATCAGTCATTAAAAAGAAAAGCTAATAAAATAAACATTAAAAGAAAAAATACATGGATAAAAGTTACAGTGCTGTCAATTAAACATTAAAAGAAAAAAGTACATGGATAAAAGTTACAGTGCAGTCTAAGATATGAATAGTTCAATTAAAAGCAGCGACAAAAAGAAAAGTCTTCAGCCTGGATTTAAAAGTAGTCAGAGTTGCAGCGGACCTGCAGGTTTCTGGGAGTTTGTTCCAGATATTTGGAGCATAATAACTGAACGCTGCTTTACCATGTTTAGTTCTGACTCTGGGGACAGAAAGCTGACCATTCCCTGAAGACCTGAGAGATCTGGATGGTTCATAATTTAGCAGGAGGTCAGAAATGTATTTTGGGCCTAAACCATTCAGTGCTTTATAAACCAGCAGCAGTATTTTGAAATCTATTCTTTGACACACAGGAAGCCAGTGTAAAGACTTCAGAACTGGAGTGATGTGATCCACTTTCTTAGTGTTAGTGAGGACTCGAGCAGCAGCGTTCTGAATTAGCTGCAGCTTCCTAATAGATTTTTTAGTGAGACCTGTGAAGACACCATTGCAGTAGTCGAGTCTACTGAAGATAAAAGCATGGACAAGTTTTTCCAAATCCTGCTGTGACATTAGTCTTTTAATCCTAGATATATTCTTTAGGTGATAGTAGGCTGATTTAGTAACTGTTTGAATGTGACTGTTGAAACTCAGGTCAGAGTCCATGACTACACCTAGATTTCTGGCTTTATCTGTTGTTTTGAACATTGCACACTGAAGCTCAGCGCTAACTTTTATACGTTCTGCCTTGGCTCCAAAAACCATTACCTCAGTTTTATCTTTGTTTAATTGGAGAAAGTTCTGACACATCCAGTCATTGATTTGTTCAATGCACTTACTCAGTGGTGTAGTGGGGATTTTTTTACTGGAGGGACGCTATTTTAATTAGGTCATCCCAAACAATGCCACACAAGTGCGCAAGTGTGCAGTGCATTCACAAAACGGGCAGACAGGTCCACAGAAACTACCGGTATGCTTAGTCCTACTTTAGTTACTGTACTGCAAAAAGCAGACGTCGCTGCGCTCAACACACACACAGACTCAACACCATGGACACACTGGCACATAAACAATGTATAGGCCTAAATTGCATAAGCTACAGTATTGCAACTAAGCAGCAGAGGTGTGGACTCGAGTCACATGACTTGGACTCGAGTCAGACTCGAGTCACAAATGTGATGACTTGAGACTCGATAACATCACAAAACACTTGCGACTCGACTTGGACTTGAACACCAATGACTCTGGACTTGACTTGCACTTGAGCCTTCTGACTTGAGGTGACTTGATACTTTAATTCAGAGGTCTCCAACACGCCGATCGCGAGCTGCCGTTAGAAGAGCAGACTCCCGTCGGGGAAAGCAGAATCTTCAGCCGCTCCTACTCTGGCTGAGAATCCTTGCAGGCAGGGGCGGGTCTTTATTTAGCTGGGCCACCATGCGGCCAATCATATGCGAGGACACACTAGGATCATACCATTATGTGAAAGAAGGGTGGGGGGCACAGCATGTGTAGTGGTGCAGGCCAGCTGCACAGAGCGACGGGGGAGACGGATTGAAATGCAAGCGCGTCGGAAAAAGTCAAGAAATTAGCGAAAACCGAAAAAGAAGCAGCATCTGGCTGCTTTTCAATGATATTGGAGAAAGCAAAGCTGAGTGCAGGATTTGTAAAATGAAAATAACCTTCAGAGCAGGGTTTTTTTTTGGTAACCACTCAGGATTTATTGTCAGAGGTGGGAGAAGTTCAGACAATTAAAAAAGTTACAATCAGGGTTCCCGCGGGGTCTTAACAAGTCTTAAAAAGCCTTACATTTGATAATCTGAATTGAAGGCCTTAAAAAGGTCTTAAATATGATTTAGAAGGTCTTAAAAATTATGGGATTTGAAATGTACTTCTGTGTTGCGATAGCGTCTAAATGTGTTTTGGGGGAAATATCCGGGAAATACCCGGGCTGCAAAGTAACCAGTACGGTAATAGCCTAATAGTTCCCCCCAACAATTTGTATTGAATTAAATCAACATGGAACCAGTAATCACTAACTTTGTTTCCCCCTGCCCCTTATTGGAGAACACCCAGCTAGTAACCTAGCAACCAAGCTTCAGCTCATGTAGCCAATCTTCTAATCTACTTACAAATTAATATGGGGAAGTGTAAGTTCAACCGTATTTGGTTGGAAAACATCTAATTTAGTGCTTGGTTGAAACCAGTGGAGGGGAACGTGTTTGAAGCCCGCTGCACCTTTTGCAAAATAAATTAGCGTTTGTTTTGCTAATGTAGCGTTAGCTAGTGCAGCAGCAGCTAATGTAGCGTTAGCTAGTGCAGCATTAGCTAGTGGAGCGTTAGCGAGTGCAGCAGCTCCCGCAACAACACCGGGGGACCTCCGGGCGAAGTTTGGGTCAACGTCAACCCTAAAAGCGGAGGTGCTGTAGACGCTAAATACCGTAGCTAAACACCAATCATACAACAGCAACGATTAAATAGTGTAGCCAAGGCAGCAGAGCTCTGAATATAGCTCTTGTCACACACACACACACACACACACACACACACACACACACACACACACACACACACACACACACACACACACACACACACACACACACACACACACACACACACACACACACACACACACACACACACACACACACACACACACACACACACACACACACACACACACACACACACACACACACACACACACACACACACACACACACACACACACACACACACACACACACACACACACACACACACACACACACACACACACACACACACACACACACACACACACACACACACACACACACCTTGCGTTTTGAAGACTGATACATCCGAAATGGATGAACACACTTTGCAGCCCAGTTTCCCAGTCTATCCACGGGTGTTCCTCTTGTTTCCTCCGCCACATCTCCTCCGTCCATACCTCTGTGAGAGCTGAGCTTGAGCTAGTAGCCAGGGCAACGTTGCTAGCATAGCTAACGTTAACGTTAGTGCTAGCATTATCCACGTCTTTAGGCGGCTCTTCTGGTGATGTAGGAGGCTACTAGTAGCAGCTTCACTTGTAGCTTCGGTGCTGCTAGCCTCTTTCTTTTTGTGAATGATATTCTTTTTAGAAAAGAAGTCAAGTATAGAATGTTTGCCTGCCATTGTAGAGCTTTCTCGTTAGCGTTCTTGAGGGAAAGAGCTGCCGCCAAATCACTGACACACCCCCAGCTCGCCGCGGGGTCACGAGCGTGATGACGAATCATCATTTTTTAAGGAAATCGTTTTTTGTTTTTTTTATTATAATTACTGTGAAATGTATTATGTTTTTGTCATTATTACAACACATACACACTTGCAACTGATAACACTGGCAATGATTTTATATTTATTAGACTATTAAAAAAAAGATCATGCTCCAAATAAGTGGGGGTACGGCGTACCCCCGCGTCCAACGCCCACTACACCACTGGTGCTCTCTATAAAGGCCGATCAGGAGAGCTGGATCTGATCGATATGGACATAAACGCGAGTGAAGTGTAACCGGACCCGAGAGAGAGATCAGATCAGCTGCTGAGTCTGATGGAGACACGCAGCTCTGCATGATCACCTGAAGCCCCGCCCACTGTTTAGCGAGCTGCATGAGAAACTGACGGGCTGTCAGAAGAGAGAGGGAGGGAGAGGGGAAAAGAGAGCATCCGTTTCTCCCGTTTTATTATTCAAAGTTAATGTAAACTTTTGAATAATGTACTTCATCTACTACAAGTAGTTTGTTTGAATGTAATAATTATGTTGTTTGTTGTTTGTGGAATCATTTATTGAAAAATGAATCTGAATTTGTTGATCTGTAACGATTATAAACTGAAGCAATATAAAAATGAGCCCCATTAACTGAGTTTTAAACATCAGCATATCCGGTCCTAGTCCGGTGATTACCTGCTAACGGAAACTCTGCTACACAATTCTTATTATTATTATTGAAACATCATGACCGGTAAGTTTCATATTTGTCCGGTAAAATAAATTCTGTCCCGACATATCCGCTTACATTCATAATGTCAGCGGAGGGAGGGGAAGCGGCGCTGTGGAAGAGCAGAGTGGCGAGGGAGAGCTGTCATCTTCCCTTTACAAGCTTCAAACATGTATTTATCGTGTGATTTTGGAAATAAAAATGTCATATTCTGAAAGCCAAGACTTTGTTTATTTAAAATCAAACAAAACACCCGATCCCCGAAAAACTATTTTTTTACGCAAATCCACGTTTATTTTGAAATGAGCCGTTGCGACTTTCGACTGATTTCGATAGAGCGGGTCACATATGGCAAATGTGTGGTTGGGGGGAACCAGGTCAATTAAAGTACTTATGTAACTATTAAATACATTGAGTTTGAGTAAAATACTTGGTTACTGATTCATTTAGGTTATAATATATGAAATTGCAAAGCAAAACTGCTGTAATTGATTTATTTTGTCCTTTGGTATTTTTTAAAGGTTTTCAACCTGAAAGAATCCTAATGTGTCCTTGAAAAGTTGAAATAAAGAAAAGGAAAAAGGATTCCAGTTGTCCCTCAAGCCTCTCAAATGTGGGCAAACACTCAAATAAATGCCAAAAACCCAGAGAACTTGACAATACTTATCAGAATAAAAGTATGTTAAATAACACTGCTAGTTAATAACTCTACTTTACTCAGTGGAGACTCGTCCATTGAGGAAAGGGAGGACCATCCTCCCTACAATTTCAGAGAAAAATAAACTTTGAAGATAACAATAAATACACCTCAATTTAAAAGATAAGTCTGTTAAAATACAGATAATAGCCCAGGCTTTGGGACTGAAATGGGGCTAGAGAGGACGAGCCTCCCTTTTTGCGGGTCTAGCCAGAGGCTCTGGATTGGGCGCCTATATCATCAGTGAACCAATCAGCGGATCTGACTGCGCATCAGAGTGTTGATGGGGAGGCTTATCAGCGATATCAGAGTTTTTTCTGAACCGGGGAACAGGGGCCCTCTTACCAAAATCAATTCCTTGAATTAGGCTTTGATTATGTTCTGGCCCGCCATCTTGCGGCTCAGCAAAAAATTGGCCCACGGCCAAACTTACTTGCCTACCCCTGATCTAGACTCTAGAGAATTCGAACAGCACTTATCATGGCTGCCACTGAGGGACTTCCGGGTCATTTCACTCCGTTAGGAAGGTTCCTAAGCTAAATGGACTATTCGACTTCAGCCAAGGGCTATTTATAGGTGAGGAGGATGGGCACAGGTGAAAACTATCAGGGCAGGGCCAAGCAATCTCAAGGGCGGGAAACACACAAAGGCAGAAAATGTGGGATCTGGAATGAGAGGGAAGGATTACTTTCAAAATAAAAACAGGAAGTGACAAGATCAAAACACAAGACTAGAGTAAAAAACATAACTTAACCTAACATAACTGTCGAGTCACAACAAACACCTGTTACAATGCCTTCTTCTAATCATCAATGCAACTCATTCATTTTGCCAAACATATGCAGAGTGTGAGCAGTAAATGGTGATCTGTGGAGAAACTCCTGTGGGCATAGGATGCTGCTTATTTATTTAATGTATAAAACCTCCGCTCCACTTGGTCCGAGAGTGGTCAAAGAGTGTCATCAAGTTTATAGAGGAACCAAAATCCAACAAGAGCAAACTTAAAATGGCAGGACGTTGGAGTAAAGCACAAAAAAAAACGAGTGGCACTTTCTTTTCTCTGATGTAGACATTCCCAATAGTTAGGTGTTACGGTGTCAAACTTTACTGTTTTCAATCACTCTCCCTGCTCTCATCAGCCTTGTTTCCAGCTGCACCAAACAGCTGTTTTATATCAAAGAGCTGCAATAAACCAACTGTACCCATCTACCTGCTCAGCAAAAAAAGGCACATAACAGAGTTAGCAGCTAGCTGGTGAAGATAGGAGCATTTAGCAGCTTAACTGCCACATATTTCCCTCAGGGGTTAGACCAGAGCAGAGATTTAAAGAAGAAAGTGAAGTTAGGATTCAGAGTCTTCAGATGACCAGAAACAAACTCCAAATAAATGCTAATGTAGCTTTGTGTTTGCCTTTGATTGCCAACACATTCTAAATATTTGATATGGTAATAAAATATATATGTTGTCTTTAAAGCTTTTTCAATTTCTCCGAAGTGGCCAAAAATAAATAATACAGCTTTTACAGAAATTGAAAGCTTGTTTTTTTGGCCTTTCACCCCTATTTTGGAGAGGTAATATACACCTATCTGTCCACACGAGTCTAAAAGTAAAAGTTTACCTAGTTGTACCGTGCCGCATTTCTTTCTAAAGCTAGTTTAAAAGAGGTACAAACAGAAAGAAGATTGTGATCATGCAGAGCGTCTTCTTTAGTTACATTATAATCCTGCTTTTATCTAGATTCTGTTTACATTTGGTTAGATAATTCTCTTTTGTTTTAATAATTGATGTCAATGAGACCCACACACACTTCAGAGTGTATTTCTGACAGAGGGGAAGAAAAAACACCCCTCTTATGAATTCCGTTCACATGTGGGTCGATGTCACCAGATGCAATATCTAAACCCTTGTCTTCCCGTGTCAATAGGAGTCTCGGCGATCTCATTTTGAGCGGTAACCTTTATCCAGCTGACCACTGTGTTCTTATAACCAAGTCGTAAATCACACATGACGCCTGTCACACAGAGCAGAGGTGCTGCATGGATTTCTGCTTCAGTTGGTCTCATCAAATATCATTCAAGATGATAATCCCAGTGGTGGAAGAGGATCTGGGTGTGTGTGTGTGTGTGTGTGTGTGTGTGTTTGTGTGTGTGTGTGTGTGTGTGTGTGTGTGTGTGTGTGTGTGGTGTGTGTGTGTGTGTGTGTGTGTGTGTGTGTGTGTGTGTGTGTGTGTGTGTGTGTGTGTGTGTGTGTGTGTGTGTGTGTGTGTGTGTGTGTGTGTGTGTGTGTGTGTGTGTGTGTGTGTGTGTCTACCACTCTGTCACTCTGTGTCAGAGTAGAGTTCATTCAAACACACTTTATTAGATTTGGTTCAGGGTTATGACGTGTGACCTTTGCCTCAGTTCAACTATTAGTTCTGGCAGGATTCATTCATGTTCAGAAATGACAGTGACATCATGTTCAATTTAAGTCCACTCTGACATTTAGTTTAGTTGTTATGTAATGGTTTTAAACCTTGTCAACTACTTATTTTACATAATAGGTTACAATATTTGGTTATTTCGCTGTCTGTTTGTTAATATGATTATGGAAAATAATACCAACCTGATTGTCATGAAACTTTGTGAAAGGGTGTAGCATTGGCCAACGAAGCGGCCAATAAAAGTTTGAGCTCATCTGAATTAAGAGGCGGTAACACTCATTATTTTTAAGTTATGGAACGACCTTGGAAAAGGTCTTGTTGGAGGTTCTAGTTGACATTGAGGTTGGAAAACTCACTGAAAGAGGACATCTGTTATTTCCCAATTCTTTCCTCGGATGATTCCTGAAAATAATAATATAATGTGGTTTCTAATAAATATAGATAAAGGTCTGAGGTCAGTTAGTTGTGTTGAGTTCATAGGCCATGATGATTTCCAGAAGAATTCTCTTAAAAGAAAAGCTAATTCATGTAAATATTAAACCTATTTCTTACTTATTTTTTAATTTAATATGAATGGTTTTATATGTCCCTTAGTGTATGACAGGACAATCCTGGAGTAGTCAGTGAAAGTACTTTTTTTATCGCTTAATCTTAATGTTTCAGGGTCTTTAATTGTCAATGCAATCAAAATGTAATATTTAAGTCATCAGGGATTTGCATGTACTAAACTACCAGCAGATGAGCTCTGATAGGGCGATGAATCCACTCAGAAAGCCTCTGCAGCAATACTGTGAATCAAACTCAGCGGGATTGAGACATGCAAGAGCGGCATGTGAGCAGGAGGTAGACGATCCGTAATCCATTGAGAAAAAGAGAGGGGGATTGAAAAGAACAAATCACAGTGTCGATGGATCAGGAGGAGCATTTGCGTCATGCAGCTGTGACGTTCGATCATGACATCTGGAGGAAGGAAGACGCAGGTGGACGAAGCAATCATGGCTTCTCCCCCCCATGGCTCTGTTCGGCGTGAGTTACTGCAGCCGAGGAGCGAGTGTAGCCAAGAGTACCGTCCATCAGCCGCAACATATGGCACAACGCTGTTTACAGTAGATACACATCAGCATGAAATGTGGCTGTTGCTGCTGTGAGCACAGATTGGAGCCACAGATGATAATACACACATTATTGGTTTATACACGTGATTAAAATCAGCTTTGAATACACTGAACGGCTGTTTCGGAGCACAAAGCTAGGGAGGTTAACAAACTTTGGCAATATGTGTTGCAGTTGTGATTTCTCCAGTGGTGAACCGTCAGGGCCTTCAAGGTATTCAGAGAATGACCTGGAACGCTCAGATAAAACAAACAAAAAATCAATTTAATTAAATAAATAACTTTTTATAAAATGTAAATAAAATGAATAAATGAGAATCGTATCTGTGTTGGTGATTTGTTTGTCTTTCTCGGTCCATGCACTACGCATTTCAGTAGTTTTGTGTTGCAACCAAAATGCAACCAATCAGATCTTGTTCTGGGTCTCTGGGTAGAACATCCTTCAACCAAGGTATTCTACATCCTTGATAGAATGCCCTGGCCCTTACACTGAATGGGAGTGTACGTTTGGACTGACAGTTTGATCAACCAATCATATATTGATTTGTAGCCAATGGGCGTATTCTTTCAGAGTTTCCCTCGGTTCCAGGGTACTCTAGAAGGCCCGCTAGTTTACAGGCTCGAGACAGAGGATCTAGATAAATGCCACAATTCATTTGCCGTTGTATCGTTTTTAACGCTGAAATGGCAACAGGTGAAGATCATGTTGTTGCGGAATTGTTGTCAGTACCCTTTTGAAGACGACAATTCAGTGAAAAGACGGACATTGCTGCTGTGTGTGTCTACAGAAGGTCCAGTTGTGATAGACACGGTTCGCCACTGGATTTCTCACACTGGTTTCTGAAATATGTTCGGATCACCGCTTGCTGCAGTCTTGTCAGGTGTTTAAAGCTGAGGAAGTGTATAATTCAGTGTTGCCAAAGACTACAAATGTTGGCAATACTCTGAATAGTTGGAATAAACCACCACGGCTGTGGCTTTCATTAACTGCCAGCAAATCCCCATAAAATTCTCTCTAAAGATCAATATCTCTTTAATAATTGGCCAAAAAAAGACATTGATTGGGTTTCAACTGAGAAATTGAAGGGTTTTCTAATCAAATTAGTTTCTGGCAAGTTTTCTGTGCGCAGCTTCTAGTTGGACGAACTGCATCCTAAGGCACCTTCACCATGAGGCTCCAGCATAAGACTGTGGGGACTGCCGCTTGCTAACTGCATACAAAAAGTTCCCTGCCAAAATGAGAAGCGGGCAGTTAAGAAACACATCACGTACTCTGACTTTCGCTTGCATAACTGTGAATCTCACTCTTGAATATTATTGAAGCTTATAGCTGTCTCGAGCCTTTTTACTTATGAATAGTAACATTTCAGGGAATATCATCATCATCCCTCTGGACAGGATCAGGTAACATTTTTAGCTACAAGTATATGTGTGGCGTTTTAACATAAAGTCAAGGGTGTGTTTTCAATAGAATAAAATAGAACTGAAGACATGTATGATATGTGCGTAGGCTTAAAAAATAGTGATATTAAGTGATTAACCTGAATTATTTCATTTTTTTCATGTGCGTGCATTCAACCTACAACTCTAATCTCCTCCCTGCTCATCACCATCTGTCATATGTAATCTCAACCACTACTGCTCCACCCTCCACTCATTTCCACTGTCTCTTTCTGACTTTTACCCCTCATATTATTGGCTTGAACAGCCCGGGACAGGTGGGGGTTTCTTTCAGACTCGGCTACCCCCTCCTTACGCTCTGGAGCCTTGCAGTGAACCCGCCGTGCCTACAGAGGAAGACAGAGTGTGCACATTTACCTCGACATAGAGCAAGTTTAGTAAATGTCAAACCTCCTGAGAGAAGTGCTGATAAGGCACCCAACCAAGTAGCTCATTACTTCCTGCAGAGGCTCTAATTAAAGAAGGATAGTATATATCACATCAGGGCCTGCAAAGAGGCTGGACAAAAAGGCCATCATCTGAATTGGTGGATGATTGTCCGAGAAGCAGTTACTGTATAGTCTTAGTAATGGCACTAAATCCTGCTACCCACCCTCTGCATCTGAAGAACTATTACCTATGAAAGAGGGAAAATACTTGACTGCCCCAAATCTACTTTCTTACAATGAACTGCTCATAAGGGGCAATGAATGTTTGGAAATGTACATCATTAGCTTTTAGAGAAAACTATCACTTACTGTAAGTCTATCTTTTTACCTCTTATCTGCAGCCAATGTCTCAAACATTTGTTGGCTTTTAGAGTGATTTGAGAGATACTGCCTCATCTTATCTGCACCTATATGTAATGGTATATGTTCATGCTGTATCACCTTAAAACACCCTATTTTTACCTGACAAGGAGCTCCTGTGGCTGAGCAAATTATGTCTGTCAGAAGCAAGTACCTGAATAAACCTTAAGGGAATAGTTCTACCTTTTGAGAAATATGGTCGCATGCATTGATTTCCTGGAGTCTCCGCCAGTTGCCCTACACGACAACTCTGTGATTTTACCAGTCTCTACATCACAGGCTGCTGCTATCTACGCAGCAAATTAAACAGGTGTTTGCTCGAGATAAAGAAAATGATAAACAATACATGACATGATTAATAGAGCAAGTTTGGGGAAATACCTTTGTTTATCGTCCCAGAATTGGTCATCGGAGATTATGTCGATCAGATACTATTTTTATTCATTGATCGGCCTGTTATCCCACATTTCAGAGGTGTATCACTGACAGAATTTGGATACAGTAAAGATAGCACTTTTTCTGTTTCTGTTGCTTTAGTTTCTATGGTTGCAATTTCCCCCCCGAATGATTTGCAGCCAGGAAATTTGAACCATCATAAACTTGGCGGTGGTAACGCAGGACAAGCCGTACCAAGGCTTCTGAAAGCACCTTTAATCAAAACAAATGTACAGATCACTTATTGAACGTTTTGGAGAGACCTTGACAGCGAATGTCATATAACCGCAGCTGTTCGTGTTCCATTCTGTTTTTTGGGCCCTTTGTTGCATATCATATCTCTCCCCACCTCATTGTTACACTGTCCTTTGGTAAATAAGGTGAACATGCCAGAACAATAATCTTTAGAAAAGTAACATTGCTTTCATGCATTAACCTGGAACCAGTTCATAAATATCTCAGCGCGGGCACCTGGTGGCTTTGATATGGCCTCCTGTGGGATCTTCTCCGTCCTCATCCTGTCGACGAGGAGCCCAGAGGCCTGCTTCCCACTGCTGTGAATTCATGAATAATGACAATTTGCAGGCTCTCTGACATATAAAGTGTGATCAGATTGGCTCTGTAACCCTGACCTTCTATGGTGGTATGAGGAAGACGAGGCTAACAGGAGGAGAGAAAGAGATGGTATGGTCTGAAGATCAAAGGGAACTCTGCTGCAGGACAAAGGCATCTGATCAGATTCAGTTACATGCCAGGATGTTGCCGGGTTGTTATTTTCCTCATGTTATGATATAAAGCGCATTATATCAGTATGTATCCCCGGTACAGTATAAACCGCCACTGACTCCCCCGTTTCCTCCCTGTATTCAAATGCCTTCACATACATCTCAGTGTGAATATATTTCTGAATATAGCCAAAGGCCATGTGGGGGTTTTGCATAGCAATAGCGCACAGTGGAACTCTGAAGAGTCTCTTGTCAGCCAGCTTTCAAACACACATCCATCATCTCCCCTGAGAGTGTCAAATTAGCAGTAAGCTAAACAGGTGGCTTGCCAGCAGATGTCAAGGAGCTAGCAGGAGAGAGATTGAGGTCATGTTTGTTTAATCGCCTCGGGGGTCAAGTACCGGATGGATTTGACTTCTACTGATGCAGGAGAAAAGAGTTGTGTAACAGTTTATGGGCAATTAAAGCTCCCTTCAAAGTTAAACATTAAAATTGGATATTTGATTTAGACTGCTGTATTACCGTTATATGCTTCTACCTTGAGGCGTCAAGGAATGCAATAAAACAGTGTTGTTGGTCTTTGGTTAGGGAGTGTGAATATTAGAAGTGTAGCTCTACAATATTGTGAGTAAAGCTGGTGGAGATCTGAGGCTGTTTACATCTAATACAGCGCATATCTTTTGAAGCATAACAAGTTAAGGCCCGGACACACCAATCTGACAACAAACACTGACACAGACGGACCACGACTGTTGCGTCACCTCGCGTCTCTGCGTTTTGGCCATGCGTCGCACTGGAACACACCGCAAAGACTTCAGCCGACGGCCAAGAAGCACGTACAAACTGCGCATGCGGGAGTGGCAATAACTCTCCTTACCAGCAGGCAGCGGTAGTGTGTATTCGTCATTCAAAAGAGGCAACAACCGGAAGACAGACTGCGTGATAAACTAGAGAAGAAGAACAGACTGCGTGATATAAACAAACAACAAATAGCGTGTACGTTCCATTTTCACTCTACAGCGAGAAGCTCATAGGGCTTTCCCGAACCTGAGTCGAGAGCTGGAGTTAAATGAAGTCTCAGATTTGCCTTCTTAATAGTTTGTTTGGGTCCCTCACTTCCATTTCGCTTCTCATGCACTGATTCGCTAGCTGAACAGCCAATCAGAGTGATTTCTTTTGCCGACCGCCTTTTCGGCCAAAAATCGGGCCGACGCCGATAATTGGCCTGGTGTGTCCGTGCCTTTAGATAACTTTTGCCAGACTACAGTTCTCTAGTTCAGTTGAAGTTTTTACTTTATTGAAAAATGTTAAAGGTGACATGTCATGCTTTTCCGGTTAGTACCCGTCCCCTTGTGTGTTATGAAGGTTTTTATGCATGTAAATGGTGTGCAGAGTCAAAACCCTCAAAGTACACCATGTAGGGAGTAAAACTCTAAAACAGAAAATACCTCCCCAAATCGCCTCGGAGATACGTCTGTCCATTTGATTCTTCCGGGTACATCATGATGTCATGTCGTCCCCGGAACAAAATGGACCAATCCGTGGAGCCGTTACGTTACGTCCGCGGAGCCGTTACGTTAAGCCCCCGCTGATTGGTCCAAATTGACCAATCCACGGACTTCCTCACACACTCAGTGCAGGCAGCTCTGCTGATTTCTCCTCCCTGGCTGCAGGCTGATAACAGACAGTTGGGATCGCGGCGAAATTCTCTCTGCAGACCCATTCTCACAGCGTTTATCAACCTTTGTCTTACTCAATATCAAGCCACACTTATTGTTTTTACTTCGGCTGTGACTTTGTGTGTGCTCAGGGTGAGTTTGGCTGTGTTTGGCTGTGTATCGCTAAACAAGGAAATCACACCTCCACGGAGCTCAGCGCGATTCACAACGTCCCGACTGGTCCCGAACACTGGGCTCACAGGGAGGGGGGGGCAAGAGCTGCAACGAGCCGTTTAGTGGAGAGACTGAATACTGCCAATGTGAGTTTGGAAAATTGCACAGTATAAATCTATTCTAGTAGACCTCAACAATGGAATTATGATCAGTGGAAATGGCCATGACATGGGACCTTTAAAAGAAATCTGTGTTTGTATGTATTATTGCTTTTTTATACCCGTTTATATATCCAGGAACTATGTAGGTTGTTCCACACTTAAACATGTCAACAACTATTTTTTGGATTGCCATGACATTTGGTACAACTATTACTTTCCAACAGAATGAATTCTTCTGACTTTGGTGATTCCCTGACCTTTTCTATAGCTCCTCTATTCGTTTTTTTATTACTTTAAAGGACACTCTGTAGGTCATCAAAAATGTCACCCCACAGTTTCACGGCCACAGTTTTCAACCTTGCAGGAGGCTGATAATAAGGCGTGGATGTGAAGCTGTGTGTTCGGATCATACCAGTTGACAAAAGGGAACAAATTAGCCTTAAAAAAAATAATCATACAACATCGGCTGCATTGTATTAGTATGCATTATATATTGTACAGCAGGTGAGATTTTTGAAATGGGGGGGACGAAACTGAGAGAAATAATGTTCCCGATTTGTTTTGTGTTTTACAATCATAAGTAACATTAACCGTAAGCTCAAAAATGAACTCTTTCAAGATCAAATATAATACAATGTAGTAAGTATGTACTGTATCTGGATTAACAAATGAATTGGTATTTACCTTTAAGTGCAAGAAGGATCATTTATTAAGGAAATAACTATTTTGAGGAATAACAATTAACAATTAAAACTGCGGTCGCACTTGTGCGCGCAGTGATGAGCGGGCCCTCGCGTCCGTGCGCCTGTCGGGGAGGGTTGCTGGTCCCCCCCCCAGTCCTCCGAAATGAGCCGTTTGTCATCCCTCTAAATTGTTTACCTGACTTTGCGTTCCTTTGTTTCTGACCAGGAAATCTTAGGCATGTGCGCCAGTTGTGTTGGTACCATTTTTCCTGCATCAACCAGGTAGCGATATGTCATTTGTTGATCCTAGAGGACTTTAACACATCATGTCAACAATTAGGGATTATTGGACTGTGCAGTTATATCTTTATGGATCTTTAATTAACTGTCTACATCACAACAATAGATCAAACCACCACAGGGAGTCGAACCCCGTCTCAAATGAGAGTCCATACCAGTGGTGTTTTGCTTTTTGTTGTTGCCTAAACTTTAACAAAAAGCAAAACCTGCAATACATTTGTTTTGTGGTCAATGCCACTAAATTAAGTTAGAAATTTGGAGAAATTTGGAAAATGAAATATATGCCTGAAAATGTAATCTTTCAATATTTATCTTACTGTATTGCAGGACAGACAGACAGACAACAGATATACACTTCAACAGCATGCAAATAAAGTAAAAACCTCCTGTTGTCATGGCAGTGGGTTTGGTCCTCAGCATGAAAGAAGGGTCCATCAACTCTTTGGTATGACAAAGGGGGTTAGGGAACTTATGGGAAGAAAACATGAATTAATACAACTTTTATTTACAAACGTGACAAAGAAATGTTAAACTGATGTGTGAGTTAATAAATGCTTTCAATTAAACAGAATGTTTGCGCCTTTGATAAATGTTATGCGACTGCAGATTAATCTAATTGAAGATGTGGTTATGTTGGTTAGTGTGGATAACCTCAGACAAGTTGTCACAATATTTTTTGGGGCAGAATAGCTTAAATTTGTTTTTATAAAAGATGAATATAATGTTAGTAATGGAGTTGAGAACATTTCTCATAAATAGTTGCTGTGGCACTGACACCAAACAACAGTCGTGCGTCGACTCGGCAGGGATCAAGGCGCGTGAATGCCTCTCCCTGCTTCCGCCGTCTACACACAACCAAAATTATCTATACCTTGAGATTGCTCCTAAATAGTTGCTGTGGCACAGACACCAAACAACAGTCGTGCGTCGACTCGGCAGGGATCAAGGCACGTGAATGCCTCTCCCTGCTTCCGCCGTCTGAACACAACCAAAATTACATTTTCACCATGAGCGCATTGCTCCTAAATAGTTGCTGTGGCACTGACACCAAACAGTTGTGCGTCGACTCGGCAGGGATCAAGGCACGTGAATGCCTCTCCCTGCTTCCGCCGTCTAAACACAACCAAAATTACATTTTCACCATGAGCGCATTGCTCCTAAATAGTTGCTGTGGCACAGACACCAAACAACAGTCGTGCGTCGACTCGGCAGGGATGAAGGCGCGTGAATGCCTCTCCCTGCTTCCGCCGTCTACACACAACCAAAATTATCTATACCTTGAGATTGCTCCTAAATAGTTGCTGTGGCACAGACACCAAACAACAGTCGTGCGTCGACTCGGCAGGGATCAAGGCACGTGAATGCCTCTCCCTGCTTCCGCCGTCTACACACAACCAAAATTACATTTTCACCATGAGCCCATTGCTCCTAAATAGTTGCTGTGGCACTGACACCAAACAACAGTCGTGCGTCGACTTGGCAGGGATCAAGGCACGTGAATGCCTCTCCCTGCTTCCACCGTCTACACACAACCAAAACTACCGCTCGTGTCCTTTGTCAGTTACACAATGAAACAGTTGAAGCTCAGGTGTTCTTTGTTAATAAACATTGAACTGCCTCATGAGTACTGAAATACATCGGGATAACCTTTGTTTCTGTGAGATACTGACTTGTGTGTTTCTCATATACATGATCGATCAATGTTCTCTTTTCTGTTGTGGGTTCGGATACCAACTGCAAGTAACCTAGTTGTTCCATAAAGGATGACATTGACAATGACTTGAGCTGATCATGGTTGAAGTCTCCCAAAATGACAACGTTGTCTGACCTAGTATTTAAGAAACTGGTCAACAGCTTCATGTTTTGTTTGAACAGAGGCAATGGATATGTTTGTGGGCGGTAAACAACCACAACAATCACATTCTCTCTGGTGAAATGCGAGGCAATACATTCTAAATTCACATTTGGAATATCCAAAATGGTGTACTCTAACTGGTCTTGACAATATATGCCAACTCCCCCTTGTTGTTGGTCTTTAATTGTTTTCAAAACAGCGTCAGTTGAGTTGTATGCCTTGCAACGTGGCACACTGTGAAACGTATAGTTTTCAATCCGTGCAGTGTCATTTGCAACAGTTTCAGTTAACCATGTTTCTGTTACAGCCACACAACTGTAATCAAATGGCTGAATTGCCACCGTTAGATCAGGTAATTGTCTGTCTAAACTTTGTACATTCATTGAGAATATGGAGAATGAGTGTGTTCCCTGTGAGTGTGTAGTAGCACAGGATACAAATGGTGGCATGCCATCAAGGGAATCCTGAATATTCTCTTTGCAATATATGGCGCTATCTTTAAAGTCCTGAATTGTCAACTCATTTAAGCTTTTGACACGGCTTAAAGCAACATATGCCTGGCCTGACTCAAAGATTCTTTTAAGCGAAACTACTGCTTTGTCAACAGTTAACCCTTGCACCTTGTGGATTGTGCAAGCCCATGCTAGTTTCAAAGGAAACTGTTTACGCAATTTTCCCTTGCGTATCCTTTCATCATCCCTGTTTATGGGAGTAGCCAAAGGGTTTTCACTAGTTGAAGGTAAACGCTTCCTTCTGTTAGTACCCACTTTTTCGTCATCGAATTTCACAAACACAGTGCTCACAAATGTGTTGTGGATATTGTTGACAATGTCTACGACATGCCCACAGAATCCGTTTACCAAGCCATCAGACACATCAATATTTTTTATCAACATCACTCGTGCACCCTTTCCTAACGGTAACCTTTCAGGTAAATAGGATTTGTACACATTTCTGAAGTGCCCTCTTTTCAATTCCATGTGGCCGGAATGTTGATTCTTCTCATAATCCAGTGCCTCCACACAAAGGTTCTCTGGACATGATGCTGACAACTGTCTGATATTGTGGTCATTAACTTGTGCATTTGTTGCAAAAATATGCAACGCTGAAGTGCTTTCCCCGGTTTCACACTTTTTCAAGATAGCTATGTCACTGGCAACGAGCGCCGTGGTCTTAGCCCGTGTACGCAACCTGCTCAACATTTCTGCAAAGACAGTGTCCTGTTGACGTACAATGGTGTTTAAATGAGCAATCGAGAATTTTTCAGTCCAGAAATCACATAGCATGTCCTCCAAATACAAGGATTTGCCTTGAACTGGCTTGAGTTGGAAAAAGTTGCCGACAGCTATGACGCTGACTTTTCAAAATGGTGAGTGATCACTAATTCGCTTAATCTGCCTTAGTCTACCGTGAACATAGGCTAGCAAGTTATGATTCACCATTGAAATCTCATCAATCACCAGGATCTGCAGATCGCTCAATTCAGCACGTAAGGTACTGACCCTTTCCTCTCCTAACGGCGTGTAGGGAGGTTTGACATTCAACCCTATAGAAAATGTGCTATGTATTGTGCTGGCTCCTAAACTATAAGCAGCAATGCCAGTAGGGGCAGTTAACAACACAGACACTTTATCAGGTGAACTTGCAACTTGTGACAGCAACCTAGATGCTTCATAGTGGATTGCTTTAATGAGGTGCGATTTCCCAGTCCCAGCACCACCTGTAACAAACACATTGAAGGGTTTTGGGTTCTTGCCATTTACCTTTCCAATGCACCATTGTCTAACTTGATAAAAAATCTCTCTCTGTTTGACATTCAGAGATCTGAGAAGATTAAGTGCATCAGATCTACACATAATGTTACCATGTGCATCAAAACGATTTCTACCTGCACCAGCATCGGCCAAGTCTGGAATGGCATCTGTATGTTCATCGGGAGCTGGCACTCGTTCCCTCACTTCCTGTTCACATTCCAACTGCTGCCCTGGACACATTTCACACCAGGCATCTTCAAAAGCACCTGTGTGTCCTGAAACATTGTCAGAATGTTCCATCACTTCAGATTCTTTCTCAGATGTTCGCCTGTTTACATCAACAGTAGTTTTAACACTGTGAACCACAGTGTCTAGCAACCATTGACCGTTATGGTAGAACTGTTCGAAAGTCTGAAACCCTTCAGGTTTTAAGTCTTCAGTCACACGGTAAGGCAGGAAAAGCTGCAAGATGTTCCTGAAGTACTCGGGATCCGTGTCATGTGAAAACTGCACATAGCGCACCACTGCAGCGTTTCCCCTAGTCCTTTTCAGGACGAATCCTAGGTCCTTGCCTAGTTTCACTCTATTAACAGAAGTCGCGTTTTTCGAGAGAACTCTGTATTCCGACACAAATGTAGCTAAACACATCCGATGAAATATGTCTTCATTTGGTCTAGCTAAATACCTATCCACAGAACTGGTCATCCACATGTTGTTGTCTGTGAGATTGTTTGAATCTGCCCTACATTTTAGTTCCTTTAGGGGCAGACTCATACGCGTTGCGTTATCCCCTGTGGGAATGTAGTGAACCATTCGGGATTTTTAAAAAAAAATGCATCTGGGTCAATCTGTAAACGGCCTCCTGTGCGGAAACATCACGATTATGCAGATAAACACTGCCTAACTTTCGCAAGGACTTTTTGGCATCCGTGTTTCCCTCGTTTGTCGCTTCTCGTTGAGCGTTGCTGAGCAGTAATCCCATTTCACGTTCAGCTTTTGCGATGTATGAAATAATGTACACAATGCAGGCATATGCATTTGCTACAAACTGAATGTCCATGTTAGCATTCCAAACGCTAAGTAAACGTTTATTGTATGGATTCACCCATACGTCTGTAGGTTGGCGCTTCAGTACAACCTGGGTTTTCTTACCAATGCATTCAAATGCAGATTCAAACTGCTCCTGGTTAATACCCAGACTTCCAAACAGCTCTGACACTGTTTTGAAAGTAGCCGTCTCATCAGTGACTGTCTCTTTGACCGTGGACATGATCTTACGTGCCTGTTCTTCCGTCATTTGGTTGCCGACGCCTTCCTGTTGTGAACACGACTTATCCGTTTTCCCTACTCTGGAAACAAAGGACCGTTCACTCGGTGGTCGTGGAAAGTTGAAACGACACACTGTTTTTCTTTCTACATGATTTTGAATGTCTTTTACTATGCGTTTGCACAGTTGACACCATTTCCTCAAGTAGCTCATCATCTTCTGGAAGTTCACAAGAAATGTACTTGTCTACAAACCGCACCACCTCCTCATCAGTGTCTCGATCAATTTGTGGGCTGTCTTCAATCCAGAAAATTGCATGTATATGAGGACTCCCTCTCTGTTGAAACTCAACACGATAGAAGTAATCTACCACTTTCCCAATTGGCTGACTTGGTGATCGTATGACATCTTTCAAAAAGGTTTCCCATCTGTGTTGAAACATGCGTGCAGCCGTTACAGGATTGCGACGCAAAAGACCACATTTCTCATTCCAGTCCAAATCGTCCACATTGTCACACCTACCCTCTTAGAATATATACTCTGAATTACGTGCAAACCTGCCATCCGCATGCATGATTCGGTTCTTAAAGTAACTGGCCAAAGTCACCTTGTTGTTTCTGAAATCGTGATATGTCGGACTTCCCAATGGGAAAAGGCCAGGGAAACTTTTGGCCTCGTTGGTTTCATCACAAAGAACTAGAACTGGATTGTTACCCTCAGCAAGTGCAATGTTAAGCGTTGTATCATAATGGTCTAAAATGTCCTGACCTAGGTCCACTGGCTGAAGGCATGTATCCATGAACATGCCATGTGTCTGGCGATCATGGAAAGTTTCCTCTTCAAGACATGTCTCATCAGGCTGTACGTCATCAACAGTATGCTCTTCGTCGAGGTCTTGTTCATATTGATTTAACCAATCGTCATTGAAGTCTACATTAGCGTAATAAGGGTTTGTCCTTTTTAACCACTGCAACGCTCTCCTTATTCGATCGATACTGACATATTGGTATAAATAATGTCCCGTGTGTGTTAATTTGCGTTTCAGTTTGACTCAATAGAATCCCATCTTCATTGGTCCTTGGCAAAACATGCGTCGTGTCAGTAATGTTGCTGGAACACATGTCACTGGTCCGTGCACACCATTTTGTGCATCTCTAGGTAAGCACAGCATTTTCATAAAAGGGATGTGTAGTGAAATCAAATGCATCTCTATAATATTCAGACAACTCAATTCTGAAGGTATCGGATGCAAGTGCAAGTTATTAGCAGCGCACAGTTGTGGCATTTTACCTCTAAGTATTTTGCCATGGCAATCACGACAGATCCATAACTTGCCCATTGGCGACTTTAGCAATTTGCAGGGTATTGCACAATTATCACATTTGTGCAAATAGTCTTCTGTGATACAGTGTGCGGCTGCAGTCCTTGTGGCTTGGTTTCTCTGGTATCTACTGCGCTTGCAAATTACCACTTGCTTTCTGAAACAAAGCCTAATGCAGGAAGAACACACAAAATCAGGACCGTTCTTTATGGTGTCATGAAACAGTTTCAAAACAAAATCAAAGGAACGCTTATTGCGTTTTGCCTGAATGGATTTGTTTTTATTAGCCAGTTGCAATGACACTCTATGGTTCGTGTTTGTGAAATACTTTTTCTTGCTAGCTTTACACACAGCTGCTCTATGCTCGTCATTGTTGTGATATTTCTGAATGCTAGCTTCACACACAGTTGCTCTATGGTTCTCGTCTTCGTCATATTTCAGAATGCTAGCTTCACACACAGCAAGTCTATGCTTGTCGTCTTTGGCATATTTCTTCTTGCTGGCTGTCCTCAAGCTGCGATTGTATTCATCATCATCATGATATTTGTCAACCAATGCCCTTCTCGCAAGGTCTCGAAAATGTGTATCGTCTTCATAGATCCGTTTTTTAGACAACCGTTTTTTGTTTTTAATGAAGTTTGAATCTGTTTGAAGTCGAGAACTACTCTTACTTGAACAAGAGCTATCAATCTCTGTGGACTTTGTCTCAGACATATCATTGCCAACCTTTTTCTCAACATTGGCCCTATTAGTAGAGATGTCCCGATCCGATCACGTGATCGGGGATCGGAGCCGATCACGTGATTTTCAAAAGATCGGAATCGGGAGAAAAAAAATCGGGGATCGGGAATCTTTTTTTATTTATAAAATATTTGTATTATTTCATTTAATGTTACAAAACAAAAATGACCATGTTCACGTCTTAAAGTCATCCTGAGGCCTTAGTTTTGGTTTAAAATTACACAACATCATGTATGTGTTGCTTCTTTTGGGCTTGTTTTCAGACCTGGTTGCTTATTTCTCTCAAATCTGGCAACAGAGTGGGCGCAGTGTCTAATAGTAGCAGTAAGCTAACGAGAGGCTACATTCAGCTGGTGACTCGGGAGTCGGGACAGAGAAAATGTCAGGAGTTTGGAAGTATTATAAAATTGAAAGCGAAGGCAGTGTAACAGCCAGATGCAATGTTTGCAAGGCGGAGGTTCCGCGTGGTGGAAAGAACAGAGCTACGTTCAACACGACCAATCTAATATGCCACCTGAGAAACAAACACCAACAACAACACGACGAGTACACAGCGGCCACTCAGGTAACGGCACTGAAACAACCGACACTTTTAAAAGGAAAGAGAAACTGCCCCAGAACAGTGAAAAGGCCAAAAAAACAACAGCTAAGATAGCTAAATTCATCGCGTTGGATGACCAGCCGTTATCTGTTACCTTTTTGTTCTCTTAATGCATTGCATAAAGATCGGAAAAAATCGGTATCGGCAGATTGTCAAAATCAAATGATCGGAATCGGATCGGGAGCAAAAAAAGGTGATCGGGACATCCCTGCCTATTAGCATTCCTTGTTAGCATTGGTTTTGCGTAGCACGTTGGCTGAATGTTACACAAGTTATGACATTCCAACGAATTCCCATTCTTTGTGCAAACAACTGGTTCATAGTGATTTCCATTGCAATTTTTCAAATAAATGCCCTGCTCTGAAAGTTTTCGGCCTGTACAGCTGTATTTCAACCAGTGGTCATCGATGTGTGTGTAGATATCTAATCCAAGAAGGTTTGCAGCACCGTGGATTTCTACCTCTGTTGCCTAGGCCTTTGATTGAGACATTTTGGATTTATACAAATAGTCCTTCAAACTACTGGAGTAGTGCTCCTTGTTGCACATCATGTGTTTAACGATCTTACGCCTGAACATGAGATGGGATTCTTGGCTGCCACACACCACTTGTGATAAAGCGCGAAAAAAGCAGTTGCCATCACCAACAATTTTGTCAGTTGTGCACGGGACACCGAGAGCACCAATCGATCCACTGAGGACATCTCCATGTTTCCTGTACTCCAACTGTAACTGACTACACAAAGTTTGCGCTGTGTCTTTGGACAACACATTGAACTGATCCTCCATCGTTGTGACTCCAAGAAATCCATCATCCGAGTCGTCAACACAGTTACTGTCACCTACCACTTGAATAGGATCTTCGGACAGTTTTTCCAGTTTTACTACACAGTCAGCATTGGTAGTCGTGTCTGTACACTGGCTCACTGTGTGTTGTTGTCCACAAAATGCATTTTCAGGATTTTGTGGGGCAATATTATGGACTTCTGCAGTAGACGAAACTGCACTCCCATCACAAGAAGCACTGCGGTTATAAATATTTCACTGTGCTGTTCAGAGAAAGTCCTGTAATCTCAAATTGATTCCTGTCTATTTCTTCTGTGTTGCGTCTACCCCAACCACGAATGTGAACACACAAATCTAGAAGTGTCTCATAGTATAAAACTATGCTTTTTCCTGAACCAAATGCCTTGCCATCTGTGTCACGTGCATGCGAGTCAAAAACAACATACTGTTAATCCTGATGGAAAATAGCACAAGTGTTCACGTGAACTGTAATGAAACAGTGATCGTATGTTTCAAAGATCTTCATCAGACCATCCTTCAAAGTGTATGCTACTCCATTAGTCAGGAGCTCTCCTTCTTCTACATACAGATGTCCAACTACAGGGCTGCTGTATTCCAAGCCACACGGGCTGTTATGTAAAGTGATGATGGTTGGCAATTCCTTTATGAGAAGATATCCAAACGGTCAATGCTCAGAAATGCAATCGTTTTCAGTCAAAAAAGTGTACAGTTGGTCGCCACTGTTGACAACATCATCAAGCAGTTGTGTGTTCCAAGTCATTACACTCTGCCTCTTGTGCCAAACCATAGCTGCCAAGGACATGGCAACACATTGACTTCCCGCATTGGTACCAAATTTGCTATGTGCTTGATGAAAAGTCCCTTGAACATATCTAACATGTTTATGTCTTTCCTTAGAAACCAGTACTTCAGGCACTGCGTTACTCTGCATTGTGCATTTGCCACAATCTGATTCCTGTTTCAATCGTTTAAGGGGGACAGAGCACTTTTTCAACGCAACACCTTCTTGTACAGACAATCTGCGTTTCAAATTGGGAGCTGAACCACTGCTCCCTTTTCTCAGCAATATTACTGTTGTGTGCATCACCTGCCACACAATGTAGCACCTTGTTCACCCTCACAGTCCCGACACTGAACTTCTTTGCATTTAAAGCCTGTGACAAAGCAGTGATATACAGCATGAGTTCAGGGAAGCTGCTGTGGAAAAGCGCTACCGACCTGCCATAGTCAAGGGGCATTCCTGTGGAATTACAAGGATTAAGATGCACAACAGAAAAGTTGTGATTGTGCTGTACAATCGCACAGTAAACTCCATCCATGTCCAGCAAACAAGATGCATCGTCCATCAAGGGTAGCTGCAATGCTTCATACAGTTGAGCACACACACCGTCACTCTTATGGCGCGTGTCCACTGCAAGGCCTCGCTCGGCCTCGCTCGGTTTGGTTTAGCCCGGCTCACTTTAATGCTGCGTTTCCATTACAGTTTAGGAACTGGGGTAGTTACCATAGTAACGCAGTGTAGGCGGGGCGATCAACTTTTTGGCGGGCGGAGCGACGCTGCATACAACTGCCGTGATGTCATCTTCAATGCGACACAACTCACAAAACACACAACAACAATGGAGGATGTGGAAGCCATCGTGTCCTTGCTTCTTGGTATGTGGTTTTTTATCACAGCAAGAAGGAAAACTTGTTTCGGAAAAGGCTGCTTATAGCAAGACGTAATACAGAAGAAGCAGAGGGGAGACTTATGGCAATCGTACAACGCGGCAGACTACTCCAGGACGACTCAACGACAACGCTACTCGGTAAGCTAGCGTTCGCTAACTAGCAATGTGTTTCACGCTCACTATACGACCAAAGTGTTTCACGCTCATTATATGACAAAAGTGTTTCAAGTATTTAATTAATTGTAGCTACCACTTTTACGTATTAAAATATGTATGCTTTTGTTTGTGTATTTCAGAAGTTAGGTTGCCACCGCAGACCATGTGTTTGGATGCTTGACCGAGCAACCGAGTGGTGGGGTGTGATTGTTCCATCTTTCACACACACTCAGTGGGTGGAGAACTTCAGGATGTCTGAGGAAACCTACGTATACCTGTGCAACAAACTGCAGCCAGCGATGGAGAGACAGGACACACCATTCAGCGAGTGTATACCTCTAAAGAAGAGGGTGGCCATCGCACTGTGGAAGCTTGCGACCGGCTCAGAGTACAGAAGCATTGGACATCTTTTCGGAGTGAGCAGGACTACTGTGTGCCGGTGTGTGCAAGACTTCTGTGCCGCTGCAGAGACGTTGTTAGTACAGGAACTAATTCGTTCACCAGACCGGGAGCAGTTTGCAGAAATGGCTGCCTACACTGAGAACAGGTGGGGGCTCCCACAGTGTGTAGGTGCTATAGATGGATCACACATACCCATCTTGGCACCACAGGAATACCACTGTGACTATTTCAACCGTAAAGGCTGGCACTCCATCATCCTTCAAGGAGTTGTAGATGGAAGGGACATTTCTGGAATGTGTTTGCAGGAATGCCTGGGACGCTTGCATGGACGCTAGGGTTTTGAGGCTGTCCTCATTGTGGGAGGTTAGCCAGTCGTGGCAACTACTTTCCTAACTTGCCACCAGGGACATTGGGTGGGAGTGAATGCTGGCTATTACATCCTGGGAGACAATGCCTATCCCCTTGCAAAACTGGCTCATAAAAACGTTCCCTGACAATGGACGGCTGACAGCAGAACATGTGATCTACAACAAGAGAATTTGCAGAGCACGGGTAGTGGTAGAAAACGCTTTTGGTAGACTGAAGGGAAGGTGGCGTTGCCTCATGAAAAGAAATGACTGATGTGAAACTTGTTAAATCAATGGTGCTGACATGCAGTGCTCTACATAACCTCTGCGAGTCATGGAGAGGCCTATGATGATGGGTGGGATGCACCAGCAGCAGCAAAGCCAGGGGTAGCAGTGGCACAAGGTGCAGAGGAGGAGGGCACTGAAATACGAGAGGGTTTGATGCGCTACCTGAATAGCTAAATATTCATTGTATACAGGAAACTTGAATGTTTTGGTTCATAACATCATGGTTCAGTAAGTTGATATACATTCTTGTGTTGTAATTATAAACACGACATTGAAAGATTGTGGGCCATTAAGGCTAGTGACATTTGTTTTGTTTTATTATTACTACATTGTATTGAACATAAATAAATCTATTTTTCTCTTTCACATATGTGTTTGTCAAATGATTTAAACAAAAAAATGTTATCAGAATTGACTATTTAGTAAATATTTGATTTTACAAGCACCAGTAAGTACTTCCCCATAATAAGAACATTTGAGCAAATATGAAAGTAAACAAATACAAATATCTCTTATCCCCCCTCTTTCTGTTTTTCTCTAAATACCCCCTTCCAGTTTATTTGTAAAAGAAAATATTTTACTTTAAGCAATGTGTCAGTTACCAAATAATGTTTTAGAGGAGGACCTCAAGCAAGCAAACTCAATGTCTTGCTTTAAATCTCTTCTTAAAATTAACTTTTATCTTATGGGCTTTTTCCTAACTGATGGTGTTTCTTATTGCTTTATAAAGTCATGTATGTTTATATCTCTAGATCTTAATTGGGCTATTTTTTACAATTGTTTTTGAGTGATATTGTAGGCTTTTGTTTTTAAAGATCCACAAATATTATTAGTAATGGTATTAGTTGTAGCCTATTTTTATTTAGGAAATATATAGGCCTATAACTTCTGCCTCATGTGAATCTGAGTTTTTGTTCTGCTGATTTAAAGCCCTTTAATTGTACATTTCAGTTTATGATTGGATTCCAAAACTGTAATGTTGTGTGTGAGTGGCCACCCAGTGACTTTGTTTACATGCTCACGGAAATCAGTTTGTTAATCAGATGATGCATTTATCAACAAGAGATAAGATGAGAAGTACTTTATTGAATCCCAATTTGGGAAGTGTTTTGTTGCAGCATAAAAAGGCATGGCATTGTACAAATACAAAATAAAATGTTTGTATTTCAGCAGCAAAAAAGATATGGCATTATAAAAAAAAAAAAGGGAAAGATAAGAAATAAACAAGAAAGTATAAATGTTGCATTTACAAAAACAAGAGAGATGAAACTGAATATTAAAATTACAGAGGTGGTTCATCTTCCTGAGGAGACGGGTCACGTCGGCTGCCCCCTAGAACCTGGCCGAGAGTGCGCAGGGAAGGCCAGGTGAAACGCATGAGTTTGAGCGTTCTCCTCCCTTCTCAAGGCCATTTCCTCCTCCCTCGCCCGGGCAACAGCCTCCATGGTCAGCTCAGTGCCGATCCACCTGGGTCCAGGCTCTGTTCATGGTGGCGTTCCTGCTGTGCTAGGTGCTCGTCTCCTCCTCGTTTCCTCTTGCCTGTATGACGATAAGATAATTATAGCAATAAGAATTAGCAATAACAATGAAAAACACAGGACAGGTACAGGTCACACAAGGATACAATACAATGTATAAGCAGAACAACAGTAAGGATGAACTAAAGACAGTTATGCCCTAGATGTTTACAATGATTGTGAAAGTGAATTACATTATGTCCAGCCTGTTGATAATGGATATAAATATATGTATATAATAGGATGTCACACACAATTTAGCTACTAGCTAGTTTGTAACAGAGCATTTCCACACAGTGGTATAGCTTATTTTACTTAATGACGATGGATGATCTAAAGTTTAAAAAAAAGTCACAATTCCAGTCGTTTTGCCATGCCCTATTTCTTACCTAGAACCACACGCTGCGGTGTCGTGATGGCACTCGGCGTTGGTGTCGGTTCCTCGACTGGTGTCTGTGGTCGAGTTGAGGTGTGTTCTGATGATGTTGAGGACGGAACACTGCCACCACCCGTTGTTCGGGACTGTTCCTCCTCACTAGTCCCAATGGCATCATCTAGAACAGCAACATGACTTGTTAATTCCACAAACTACTGTAGCACAATACTAAATAGCAACAACTGTAGAAAAGAAGAACCTAAACAATGGCGTGGTGTTAGCAAACAATAGCTCTAGCTAATGCTATCTGCCAGCTAGCTATGTAGCTCTTCGGGGCTCCATAAAAGCATGGGATAAAAATACTTGTTTGTTAGAAGTGAGCTTTAGAATAGATAGGGACACAACGCTTTCAAGCAAATAACAGAGCGTTAGCAAAGACTAACCATGCAGGGACTCCAGTAACGCGGTTGCAGAGTCCAGGCCTCCTCCCTCCCTCCCAACGTTGGCCGGTCTATGGCCATAAATAGCGTCCAACAGGTCGAACCACTTCCAGCTTTTCCTATCTGAACCACTCCGGCCGTTGTGGTCCTTCACGGCTCTATACTCACTCTTAAGCTTTTTCAGTTTTTCCCTACACTGCTGGAAAGTCCTTTGAGAATCCGCGCTCGGACAACAGTGCAGAGACCTCCTGAAAAAACGTTTAGGTTGCGAGTTGTGCCGTCGAGCTCCCGCTGGATTTTATCATCTGCAATCAGCTTGGAGGAACGTCGCAACTTCGTCAATCGACCACGGTATGTTTTTCTTTGCCATTTTCTTAGGTTTACAAAAATGCTGCAAGCGTCCCCTTAATATATGTGACACTAGGGATTAAGTCGCTCGAGAATTGTGAAGATTCTCTCTGACCAATCAGCAGTCGTCACTAGTTTAGCATATTCCGCCCGGTTGTTGGCCTCAATAGAACCACGATTTAGTCGGGCCAGAAAAAGGGTGAAAAAGTAGCCTCTGGCCAAAACTAGGCCAAGTGGAAACGCAACCAAAAACGGGCCCCTGCACGGCTCGCTTAAAGCGAGCTACCCGCTGCAGTGGAAACGCGCCATTAGTCCCAGAACAAACACCCATAACTCTCAGTACCTGTGGACATACTCCAGAGTGAGTCAAACATCTCAAACTGACAACGCCTTTGCCAGTTGTTCAATATTCAGCTTCCTTCCTTTCTCCTGAATGGAGTCCAGCACAGAAGCCTTCCATGTACACACACAGGAAAGCTTGTGCCTTATCAAAGCTGCAACAGTTACACAACTTGGCACTCTGATCTCCCTTTCTAGCCAACCTCAAATGCTTGCTACCAACATCTTTGGCTGGACAGTAGTGGAAAGTAGCGCATTCAACAGATTCATGCAGCCTACCTTTGGTGTCAGGGAGAACTGCCTTCGGAGGGAACCGCCTCATTTTGAAGGACCTCTTCCATGGCATCCTAACCTTTATATAAAACCAAAAGAAAAATACAGTTAAACAATTAACAGTTGTCATAGAAAATATTTATAATCCATTATGATATAAACAATTTAGCTTTACCTTGTATATAAAACACTGGTTATTAACTAATATGGCATTAAATGTTTAAAATAATTCAGTAAATAATGAACAAATAATACTAAATAGTAATACAAAATAATACTGAAGCTTTACAATATTAAAGAGCAATTTATATTTGAAAGTATGATAGATACTAAAACCACCAAGAATATCTAAGTCAGTTTAAGAACCCATCAACATCATTGCAATATCAGAGACATTGATCAGTGCTGAGAAAGGTGTGGACTTGAGATGGATGGCTATGAACTGAATTATACAAACCGAATGAATAACAGTGGAGGGGGTGTGGCAATATATGTGGAGAAAAGAATGAACTAGAAGGTGGTGGAGAGCATGAGAACAGCTGTTGAGGTTTTGTTTGAATGTGTTACAGTAGACATGTGTTTAATGTGTTATAAATATGAAATGAAAAAAATGAACAGTTGAGTACCCTGAACTTTAAGTATAATTGTACAGAAAAAACAATGGAAATATAAAAAATAAACAAAAATTTACAAAGTAATAAATACCATAAAGAAGATCAATAAATATGTTGGGGTGCACTTCCACAACCTATTAAACAGATATAAATATGTTCAAATGAAATGACATTATTGGCAAAGTATGAAGCCACATACTGTTTAACTTCCCCACGGCCTGAGCCCAGACAGCCCCGGCTCACACACAGACACACACAGCATAGCATAGTTAGCATGTACGCACAGAACACACGTGTTGCAATACATAAACGAAACTTGAAATAAACGTGTGTATATTGTGTTTTTGAACGGTGCAAACAACCATATTCAAACATATAGACCGAATTCTGTCGACATTAGTTAATGTAACACTGTATAACGCCGTGTCTATATTGACGATAGTGTTAGCTACGAGTGTGCTCCGTTAGCATGCTAGGGACTCAAAGTAATAAATACCATAAAGAAGATAAATAAATATGTTGGGGTGCACTTCCACAACCTATTAAACAGATATAAATATGCTCAAATGAAATGACATTATTGGCAAAGTGTGAAGCTGAAGCCACATATTGTTTAACTTCTCCACGGCCTGCGCCCAGACAGTCCCTGCTCACACACACACAGGCACAAAGAAGTTAGCATGTACGCACAGAACACACGTGTTTGCAATACATAAACTAAACTTGAATAAACGTGTGTATATTGTGTTTTGAACGGTTGCAAACAACCATATTCAACATATAGACCGAATTCTGTCGACATTAGTTAATGTAACACTGTATAACGCCGTGTCTATATTGACGATAGTGTTAGCTACGAGTGTGCTCCGTTAGCATGCTAGGGAATGTGTTAGCAGAGCTGAAGCTAGCAAATCCACACACTACAATACAATGCCTATAGAGTGACTCACGTTTTTTCACAGCAAATTCAGTCCAGAGCACGAATCCGGTGGTCTCTGGTGGTCGTCGTTGTTGTTTTTTGTGGAATATAATATGTAAGCTTTTAAATCGGTTCTCAGTGCGCCAAAAGCATGCAAGAGAATGAGCTAGTGATGTGTCGGTCACTCTTTAATTGAACGACGGGAGCCGGCTCTCATTTTTACGGAGGGGATCTAGATCGGCATGAAGGCACATTATGCAATGTGCACATTATCCCGCTTATTACATGGCCACATTCTCAACAAAGTAACGACATGACTCCCAATATTAATGGAAATGCTTTTATGGATATATAAAATGATTTTATTGATTTAAAAAATAGTTTTATGTATTGATTTAAATTGACATGCATCCGCTAAGAAAAGTAGTTCGTTGTTACTGTTTGAACCATAGATTTATGGTTTGAACTAACGTAGCAACGGCAGGAACTGCTTCGATAGTGTTTTTGAGGAGCTTTTTGATTACAGATTTGAAAACATCGTTGCTTGCTTTAAAAGTAGCACAATTCAACCTTGGAAAGTATCTAGATATCCCTGCCCTAATGCCAAAGTAACTGGCAACTGAATATGTGTCGCCGTTTGATGTCTATGTCTGGACCGCTGCGTAAAAAGGAGGGTTTCTGCCCCATTACTTCTCTTCTTACTTCTATAAGAATAAAACACGGAGGGACGGAGATCTCTTTTTATCTCCCCTCTTCTGACAGCCCAGCAGCTGATCTCAAGCACGCTCCCCTCTCCTGCAGGGGGGCGTGGTCAGCTGCAGCTCACAGAATTAGCCCTGCAAAACAGCGCTGGAAAGAGCAAATGGAGCGAAATGAGGCATGGCTAAAATGCAGGATATTTTTGGTATTTTGAAAAAATATATATATTTATATACTTTATATAGGTCGATACAGTAGCCCCTTCTTTTAAAATAGTTTTTATAGGTGTTGCTATCTGTTTTGTGTAGCGTGGTTCTACAAGCAAGTCAATGCATTCATTGGGTGGTATCAGAGAGTTGCACGGGTCTGTAAATGCAATAAAAACAATTGGCCACAGCAAATCATTTATATTAAACATGTAATTTTTACTTTTGAATACTTCAGTAAAAAGGATGTATTGAATAATGTAAGTGATATATGTGTACACATATAAATAATTTGTCAAAACAGGGCTACATTTGATTTAATTAAAAGGTATAATAAGTGGTAAACTGAAGAGCCGTTTGGGAGCCGAAAGAGCCGGCTCTTCTTGGTGAGCCGAGCCAAATGATCCGGCTCACCAAGAAGAGCCGGAATTCCCATAACTAGAATGAGTCACGTCATACGCGTCACCCGTCTTGTCGCCTGCACGTTGGCTGCGTGAGAGAGGGAGAGAGAGGTAAGGAGCAGGCCCATTGACTATCGTTCCATGTGTGTTACATGGTGGTTATAGATCTGATCTCATCCACCATCTTTGTTTGTGACGTAAAGGGTGACAGAGTCACGTTTCTGAATCGAACACTCTGGATGCAGGTCAGCCGGGTCGTAGTCTGATTCAGATATACTCTATTATGGCGCTGATTCAGAGGGTTCCCTGTCAGTAATTTCCTATCTCTATGTTATTGTTATTTCTAATGATTCTTATTATTATGTACAGTGGCGGCCCGGCCCCCCCTCTTCCCACATGTTTGATTGTCATTAAAAGTAAAAAATTAAATTAAAAACATATATTAAAGAATTTGTTGTTGTTGTTGTTGTGTAATGAACAATGTAAATATTATATAGTTGGTATCAATCAAATGTAGAATCTCAAATGAAATGTCGTTTTAAAATTGTGTTACTATGTCTATGCATAGGTGTGTGTGTTGTACAGTGTGTGTAGGTGTGTGTAACAAATTAATGTCTAAAAGTCTTCCAAATTGACCCAGTTAATACATTAGAAAGCACAATATGATACTAGTATAGAAACACATTTTTATTAACATTTATAAAATTCAATTATGAAAAAAATAAATAAATGAATTAACAGTAACACAGTGGTGTCTGTCTGTCGTCTGTCTGTCTTCTGTCTGTCTGTCTGTCTGTCTGTCTGCTGTCTGAAGAAATGGTCTTTAAATATTTAAATAGTATTTGTTTTCCCTCCACATTTAGGTGGAGGCCATCCCGATTAAAATAATGGGTAGTATTGTCTGTTTTTGAGAAACAGTGTCCCGGTACGGAGGTAAATGCAGTCCTTTTTGTGCTGACACAACTGCTTGAAGCCGCGGTTCGTCTCCCGCACCGTAGGCTTGGTCCACTCATTGTCCCACCGGCCGGAGGACGATGGAGCAGACGGCCACATAGAGAGGCTCTGCATGGCCGCGCTGGATCCGGTCAATGAGGGCCTCCATTTTGTGTATTCGCTGTTAGCTTACGACCTCCACGAGTAATTTTTCAAAAATGGTGCTCCTCATAAGTATCATATTGGATAGGGACTGAACGTGTCCTGGATTGGAATTTTTCCGATCATTCCCCTAGGAGGAGTGCGCAAGAATGTGCTTAAAAGGCATAAAAAACGCAACATATTTCAAAATGGGCGACTTTTTGGGGGGCGGGGCTAATGGAATGTATGTACAAATATGTCCGCAATTCCATGAGGAATGTCTGTGCCAAATTCGTGAAGTTCTGAGAAGAAACTATGTGACTACCACACAATAGGGGGCGCTAGTGAGCAGTTTTGTTTGAAAATTTACAGGGTTTTTTTTACATTCTCGAAAAGGTCCTGGGCTCTGACGTGTGTCCCAAGTTTTGCGTCCGAAGCTCATTTATGCTATCGCATCATTTTAAAAAAAAGTATAGGCCACGCCCACATTCTGCATTTATTGCGACACTTTAAATCTGAGTTCGTAGTCACCCCGAGAGTAATGTGTGGTGTTTTTTGCGCCCCCTATAGTCCAAAATGAAAATGCTTCGGTGTGCCTATTTCCCAAGACAGACTGAACCTATTTACCAAAATCTGTGATGTTTGGATACATTGTTGATGAGTTATGAGCATTTTTTTCTAAGCCCTGCCTTTTTGCGAAGTACGTTTTAATTCATGGCGGAAATATTTATCGTTTGACCATGCTCATCTCCTAGGGTAATGTGTATGACCCTCCACGGATGCTGTACACTAAGTTTAGTGTAAAAAAATAAATAAATTGAAATTTAAGTGAATATTTCACTGTTTTGAACATTATGCTAATTTAGAAGAAGAAAAATGTAGGCGGACCTTAGGGTTCCAAGAGGATTATTTGTAGAGCAGGTCACCCGGATATGTGTGCAAAATTTCAGGTCATTTGGAGTTACGTGCGACTTTGTAAATGTATTCCGAAATGGGTTTTTCATAGGTGGCGCTAGCGAGCACGTTGGACAATTTGAACTAATTGACTCCAGAATAATGTATTTTTCACCAGTCCTGGCGTCCGTGCAAAATTATACAACTTTGTCAGCGTCCTAAAGGCCTCAAAACAGGAACCGCTGGCAGAAAAATAATAATTCCACCAATAACAATAGGTGCCTCGGACTTCGTGCTAGGACGCCGTTGGGTCCTAGCGCTTCGTGCTCGGGCCCTAATAAGTAAAAGTAATCTATATATTAGACCATATATGTGCATATACATACAATCATGTGAACCAAATATATATATTGAAAAAATGACAACTAAAACATCTAAATCATTTTTTTTTTTTTTATAAAAAATACCTATATATATATTTAGCCTCTTTTTAAATGTGGGGACTGGTCATGTGCCCTATGAAAGAATTGGTGGGGGACGTATCCCCTCCCCTCCGTCCCCCCCCACTATCTGCGCCCCCTGTTGAACAGCAATATCCATATTGAATATGTGATACGTATTATGTATGGTTAATGTAAGGACATGGATGCAAACGCCAGAGGATACAGTGGTAATGACATTATGGATGCTGAAAGTCCTTCTTTGCTGTTTTTTTCTTGCGTGTAAATTGGATCCCTAGTAATCTCCTCAGTCAGCAAATTAGATGATTTAGGCCGTAATTTGTGGAAGACAACTTTGAGGTCAATTTAGATTACATTTAGTTCAGTTTTCTTTGGTCTCCTCAGTTCTGCCAATTGAGTATTTTCTCACGTAGAGATTTCTCTAACCATCCGTCAGAATTAAATGTAACATCCTATTAGAGACTGTCTCCCTCGTTACACACCATTTAACCACTTCTAACAGGCAGCAATAAACCTATCCCCCAGTTTTTGCCTACTCATGTAATTTGCACTAGAATTCTGCAGAACTGCATGATATTTTCAAGAAATACACTTCTTACCATTGCGTGACAACAGTTGGATATGATGATATCCCTCTTATAAATGTCTCAAGTGAATAAGATAAGATAAGATAAGATGGACGTTTATTAATCCCTGTGGGAATGTAGTAGTTTTAACAGCAACAGGGTAAGATTGAAAAACAGGACAGCAAAGATTCACACAGTATTAATACAATTAAAGATAAAATCAAATATAACAAAATAATTATAAAATAAGAAA
This sequence comes from Gymnodraco acuticeps, assembly GCF_902827175.1. Lineage (NCBI taxonomy): Eukaryota > Metazoa > Chordata > Actinopteri > Perciformes > Bathydraconidae > Gymnodraco > Gymnodraco acuticeps. Next base: position 494,414 of record NW_022991840.1, read on the forward strand.
TGAATTAAAATGAACATATATATATTTGGTCATATTATTTACGTGTGTGTGTGCGCGTGTGCGTGTGCGCGTGTGCGTGGCGTGTGCGTTGTTGGCGTTGTGGATTGTCCGAGGTGCTTGGGCAGGCTTATACGAATAAGAATTGGAGAATAAGAAATGAACAATCCTGCAAACAAGAAATATATAACTTCCTGGCAGCATTTTATGAGTGGTCTCCCAAAACAATGGTGAGCCTTCTCTCTCTTTTTCCAGTTGTTTATGCTAAGCTAAGCTAACTTCTCCTTTTGCTGCATCTTTACATTTAACGCATAGATCTAAGAGTGTTATTGATCTTCTCATCCAACTATTTTCCCAGTATTGACAGCTCACAGCTCAGAGGGCTTGACTAAAATGCCATTTTTAACACCCAAGTGTTGAATATTTTGTTAATTTCACACTTCACTGGTGTTGAAACAAATCAAGCTTAAACATTGATAATATGTGAGTATTAGAGGAAGGTGATGGCGGGAGTCAAGTGTTAACTACAGTGCAGAGACCCCATTATTCCGATGCAACCTCTCTTGCTAGCGTTATGAAAATGGGTCTTTACTTGTCATTCTATTTCCCTTGTTATTACATTAGCTATTGCATTATGCATGCCGGGGAAGGGAATATTACTGCCGTCTGTAATTCGATTGTTAAAGAGCTTGCAGTTGCTTCTGGATTGCCCGAAGGTTTTTTCCCTTCAGTCAGTGAGCCAGTTAACCACGTCATCGCACAATAACTCAGGCTTTAACATCTCAGAATGTGTTTCCAGTATAACTCCCTGCAGCCCTCTCCTCACAGTTACCATTAATGACTCTTTCAAGCCACCGGGCAATTTCTCAGGAACTCACATCCATAGTTGTAGTATCAGACCCTGCTTTAGCTTGCGAGTAAAGGGTTCTGTATTATACAATTAGTACACAATACGTAGTAGAATAAATTGTTTCATATTTGACACCATTTCTACAGTTATTAGCATTTCCGGTTTCTAAAGGTGATTGTTTCTGTCGAACACTCCACCATTTTGGTATTTTCTAGAACTCACAGCCCAGGAACATAAATGGATGAATTAAAGGGAGATTTGAGGAGTGGTGGGAGAAGAAAAGGTCTGCAGGGTGTAATTGAAGGGGTTGTTGGTAGATGAAGACAAGGCTTTTTTTAGCTGATCTGTTGTGAGTGGGAAGCCATTGGACGTCTTTAGGACTCGGGTGATTGAATTGCTTTAGGTAAGAGGTTTGGCAGATGGGTTCTGGAATAGTTCGAGGACTATTAATGATGCTGGGTGTTTGAGTGTGTTGCAATTAAAGAAGAAATGAAGGTGCAGATCCGTGCTCTCGCAGCAGGTCATACAAGAAAGGGACACATTTTAGCAACATTGCGAAGGGTCATATGTCGATGTGGAAAAATAAGGGGTCACGGATGATGCTTATGACATTTCTCAACAACTAATGGGTTGGTTTTCCATGACAGAAATGTTCTCCCTTGGGATAAACCCTACAGACGTTAGTGTTGTTACCTCTACTGTCACCAGCAGGTCAAACTGTGACGTAGGCTGTGAAATAGCTACATCTTCGTGATGGACAGCAGAACAGTACATTTGCTCAGATATTCACATCGCTCAGAGGATGAATCCTTGATCCCTGACATTTCCTCTTTGTGGTTTCGAGTCAAATGTCAAAAGACCCATTGGATTGATAATAAGAAATCTGGTAAAGCTACATATTCTGATTCCCCTCAGGATGAATGTATTATCCTCTAACTCTATCTGGCCTTAAAATCAAGATTTCAATTTGTCCACTAAGTTTATATATGACCACATTCTTACACGTCTAATAACACTCCCATCAGCCTCAGTGTTTTTATGTTTAGTGCTTATTAGCAAATCTAGCATGTAACCACCCGTAATCGAGATTGGAAATGTGTGGTACTGCTGACTATCTTGAAGCACATTTCAGTTTAACTACTTTCACAAACTATAAGACTGAAACATGCACTTCAACTTTAAACCGTGTGCTATCGTGTTTGGTCTTGGGTTGCCCATTTACAGTGATGTTACTCCTGACTCTCACAACAATATGAAACAGGGTACTTTTTTTTTGCAGTTTAAAGCACCTTTCTGTAACTGTTTTGAATCTTTTGAACCTTTGGGTGTTGCCGCTTCGAACTTCAGGCGCCTCACTTTCATTCACCCCAGCATACATGGCAAACTATGGAGAAATGCCTGCAGCACAGAGTTATACAACTGTTTTAACTCTGAGGACAAAATCTGTGTCTCTCCTCTGTCCCACCATAAGTCTTTCATGGGTTTTAAACAATAAATAAATGGACATTGGTAAGGCAAGCTTAGCGGCATGCAGGCTGCTCCAATAAAAGCTGTTGTGTTATAAAACCCAAATTATGTCATGCTCGATCAAGTCCAAAATGGTTGTAATGATTATGCCTGAAGATAATATTCTACATTTATCATACAGTGAAATTAGTGCTAAAAGCATCTTTGAAATGTTAGACTGCATTATATAACCACAACACTTTTCATCTTAAATACAATATTGTTTCCTCTAACCACAATTTAACTGTAATATATTCATGTTGAATAAGAGATGAATAGTTCTTGTCTGCACTTTTTACTTTGCTCTTAATGGAATTCAGCCCTTAAAGCTTCACACTGAATTCCCTGATGGTCTTATTGAGCCGTTGGAGGTTTCCCTGCATCTTGTTGTAGAAGAAGAGAGCAGAGGTTTCTGCTGCAGAGGCATTATTGGATGTGGAGAGTCATGATGAAGTCAGACTCGTCTCCTATCCCAAAGGACGTGTTCATGTTCAAAAACTCCCACAGGCACTGATCCCAGACTGCTTTTATGAGCTTGCCTTGTTGTTTTCAGGTACTGCATCAACTGTTTGTGTAGTTTTGATTTGTAGTTAACTGTAATGAGAGCCATCTATTTGCATCTTTTGGCCTTGATTACAGGAAAGAGAAATCGGAAGAGGTTTATGTGTTATTGATCCTTCATGTATCTGACTCTGCAGGCAACACAACCTTCGATGTTATGTAACCAATACAAATCCTTGAGGAGTCTCAAAGCTGCCGACTTCCACAGTTACAGACACCTGAACCTCAAAACCCAGGCTTGTTTAACCATGCCTGCAGTGCTGGATGGCATGGAGCCGCAGCAGTGGAGCGAGTCCCTCCCCGGAGTGTGAAGTGTTTAGATATTCAACACATACAGACCGGCAGCCTTTGAGCCATAAAAAAAGTGTTTGCAGCCAAAGCGGAGCAGAGTTACATGTTGATGATCCGCTGATCATTTCTCTAATTTCTACATTCTGTTTTATCCCTTGTTACATCAGACTAAGCAATCCATAAACCTTTATCACTGATCTTCATATTTCAGGTTTAAGGCATGACTCATGTTTTTGGCTAGTGTCACCACATTATGTTAATCAGCCTCAGTTTGGCTGTGAACAGTGTGATACTGCGATTGTGTGTAATCTTTTAATAATGCAGCTGCTTCTGCCTTTTTTTTTAATTACAGTTCAAATGCTTTGTTAAATTCCCCTTTTTTTGCTTTCCATTTACACTAATTTGCTACCAAATGTAGCACAACCTTTCTCACTTAAAGGTCCTCTATTGTGCAAAATCCACTTGTTCATGTCTCTTCTACATCAACATGTGTCCCCTCTGTGTAAAGAGATTCTGAAAGTTTCAGGAAAAAAGATTCTCTCACTTTTTGTCCTGATCCATTTATATAAAAACCTGTCTGAAAATTAGATTTTGTGGCTTGTATAACCATTAGCCAATCACCAACCAAGGTAAACCCCCCCCACCTTATCACCTGAATCTCCTCCTAGAGCACCAATGTGTTCTTTTTAACCAAATATCTCTCAGAGGCTCCTTATTTTCATCTAAAGTAACACTTTTGAAAACAGGGCTGAAACAGAGGGGATTATGGGATGCTGCAATGATCTGTTTGGTATTTGGAGCCAAACACTTCAGAGACGTGTTTTGTATATATCTGAGATCTGTAATATATTGATGAAAAACAGTATAAGGGGACCTTTAACGGCCTGTCCACACGGCGGCGTGCGTTGACGCTTGCCGGCGAGGGGGGGCTGAAACTCGACCAACAACCAATCACATGAATCTCCCGCCCCGGACACACAAGCACGCGGTTTGATTGGCTAGAGCTTGTACTGGCATATGATTCGATTGGCTGACGCTTCCGCCGAAGCTTCAAAAGTTGAACATTGCTCAACTTTCGTCGCGAGCAAATCTACGCTTCGCTCCCACAATGCAGTTCGGCGAAACGTGACGTCACCCCATTCAAAGTGAATGGGCAGAAGCGTTGAAGCTTCAACGCACGCCGCCGTGTGGACGGGCCGTAAGACAAAAGCCAGATGTCAGTTGGTGTTGGTGCAGTGAAGGGGCTTTAGATGAGTCTACTCTTCTGTTTGCCCTGTTTCCAATGTTTGTTCTTAGCCAGGCCAACTTCATATTTACAGAAGCTTGTATTACTGTTATACCGCAATAATTCCCAAACAAACCAAACGTTGATATGTCGTATTCGCACATCCTTTGGTTGACAGAGTTGAGCTCCCGGCGTTTCATTGTTTCACTTTTTTGTTTCCTATCTCTTTGTATTTCTCACCTGTCCTCAGTTCACACCAAACCCCATGCAGACCTTATGTAACCTCAGATAAGCCCAGACTGTTTCCTCCATCAAGGATATGGAATAAATTCTCAAATGGCTTGCCATAGTGACTTGTGTAATGTTTTATTCAACTAGTAAAGCAGAGTGCCAAACTAGTTTGACCATATATCTAACAAGTGAAATCAAAGGGCCAACTAGTGTAGGCAGCTGCCGTCTGACATCAAGGATATGGAATAAATACTCAAATGGCTTGCCATACACATGCACACATGCACACACACAAACACACACACACACACAAACACACACACACAAACACACACACATACACACCTATCCGTAGGCACAGAGCTGCATGGACTTTCAAAATCATGCCTGTGTTCCTGCGTCACACTGAGTAGAACGTGGCACACTTCACAGCTTTCAAAATTGAAGAAATATTTTTTAGAGAAGCACTACTTTCTCCTACGGCGAGGCTTTGTCGTCCCATTGAGCATTCACCAAATTATTATTGAGTGGCTGTACCCAGAGTCCTAATCAGCTTCTCTTTCATGGATTTTATATTTCAAGTGCCTGCCATTTTACCAAGCACCTTCCTCCTGCTCCTAACCTCCCATATGACTTCAGAGAGGGTGTGAGATGAGCAGCGGGAGGACAGGATTGGATATCTCCCCAGGGTTTGCACTCGAGAGACTCGGCACAAAGGTCCCATATTGTATCGTGATGGGGACGTCTCTGCCACTTTCAAGTTGAAATGGCGCGAAGAGAGCAGTTGATCTGAAGATCTATGGCTGCAATGGCACTTTAAACCATTGTCATTCTATATGTGACTGGATGTCACCAGTGTTGAGGTGAGTCTCTAATCTGACACGCCTTTAGCTGTGCTGGTTGTTCCAGCAGGCTCATTGGCAGGTTGACAGCAGGACCTGTGGGAATTAAGCCGATTTTATCTACTGATATGTCATCAAAGTTTAATCATTGCAAAAATATGTTTTTGCGGATAATTTTTATTACCAGTTACTGATCGTTTTGTTCCAACCAAGGGAAGAGGGAACGCTCTCCTTCTTCTCTAAAAGTGTTGTTTCAAATAGGAGACTTGACTTTAGGCAAAAGAGAAGAAAGTAAACACAACGTTTTGAAAGTCTTGTTTGATGGGAGTCCTGTCAGGGTGTCCCAGAGGAAGGTGCACATCAGGGCGATGGTTGCCACTGGCTCCATGCATGCCTGCACTGGACTGACGAAAGGATGTCCTGTGCCTTTCAAAGAGTTGTCGAGTGTGTGCCAGAACAGACTGTTTATTTTTCAAATCACATCTGAGCCAGGGGCCGGTGGGGGCTGGCCTGCTGCCGCTGGAGTAACACGCTCCTCATTTCACTTCCTGGCTGGAGTCATGGCACACAGGTGAGGTGTGGTGGGAGTAAGGGAACAAACATTCACCTCTATTCTTGTTTCACATTGACTGACTTCACCATGTGCATTTTAAGTTTGGGATCAGAGAGAGGAAAAACACGAGACTGTTTACAGAATTCTCTCACATACTTAAGTCAATCCTCTTCAAAGTAAAGGGGAATTATCACTGACAGCACATACATCTTGACTCTGTTAGGAGAAGAGAGCAAAGTGAGAGTTAATGTCAGTGCAGCTACCAAAGGGCTTCAGAGTTTAGAAGGCTTTCCAAGGGGATGATAATAATATTAGAGTTATTTCACTTTTATGACTTCTCAACATCCCACAACTCCCTGTTGGTATGAAAGTAACACATTCACACATGTTGAAAACAATAATTTCCTTGGAAAGGTACAGAAGTCCAAAGATTATATTAATACCTGCAAACAAATGCTTGGTTGTACTTCATACAGTATATTAAACTTGATACCTAGATATGAGATAAATCAGCAGGGGACCGAGTGTAGCAAAGCTGACACAGAAGTGAAAGGAAGAGGCTGCTTTGAAGCCTTGCTTTATCTCGGGATTGTGTGCGACTGATGTGAACTTTTTGATGTTGATATCAGCTCTTGCTTAGGTTTCCAGCAAACTATAACTCACAATGGTGTTTCTATCCTGTTTGTCAAAAGGGACCAGTTCAAGGCAGTTTCTATAAAGAAAACAGAATGCTATTCAATCAATCAATCAATCAATGTTTATTTATATAGCCCAATATCACAAATGTTACATTTGTCTCAGTGGACTTTACAGTTTGTACAAAATATCAGTATGACAATACGACACCCTCTGTCCTTAGACCCTCACATCGTACAAGGAAAAACTTCCGGAGAAAACCCACAGTTTAAAGGGAAAAATGGGAGAAACCTCAGGGAGAGCAACAGAGGAGGGATCCCTCTCCCAGGACGGACAGACGTGCAATAGATGCCGTGTGTAAATTGAAAAGATAATACATTTGCAACATAGGTAGTCCAAATGTTTGGAAATGCATGTGTGTATAATAGGAAGATGAATCCACGAGGATATCCATCCAGGACCTATGATCCAGGACCACAGCCACGACTCAAGATCCAGGGCTCGCGATCCAGGACAGAGGAGCGCAGGATCATCCATGACTCCGGATCCCGGCGTATATAGACACCAAAAAGAAAGACATTTGGGGAAGCTGGGTTAATCGGAACATGAGAGTACACAGGTATAGACAGAGAGAAGGAAGAAGTAAGATGTCCCCCGACAAACTAAGCCTATATCAGCAAAACTAGGGGCTGGATCTAATCAGCCCTAACTATAAGCTTTATCAAAAAGGAAGGTCTTAAGCGCACTCTTAAAAACGGATAGGGTGTCTGCCGCCCGAACACAAACTGGAAGCTGATTCCACAAATGTGGAGCTTGATAAGAAAAGGCTCTGGCTCCCATTGTACTTTTAGAGACTCTAGGAACAACCAACAACCCTGCATTCTTGGAACGCAATGCCCTAGTAGGACAGTAGGGTATAATGAGTTCTTTAAGGTAAGATGGCGCCTGCCCATTAAGGGCTTTGTAGGCGAGAAGAAGAATTTTAAATTCTATCCTGTGTTCTATAGGGAGCCAGTGTAAGGCAGCCAGAACAGGAGTAATGTGGTCCCTTTTCCTAACTCTGGTTAGTACACGAGCCGCAGCATTTTGAATCAGCTGAAGCGACTTGACTGACTTCTTGGTACACCCTGATAATAAAGAGTTACAATAATCCAGCCTTGAAGTAACAAATGCATGGACTAGTTTCTCTGCATCGTTTTGAGGCAAGATATGCCTGATTTTTGCAATGTTACGTAGATGGAAGTAGGCGGTCCTTGAAATTGATTTTATGTGGGCGTTAAAGGATAAATCCTGATCAAATATAACACCAAGATTCCTTACAGTCTCACTGGAGGCCAAATTAATGCCATCCATAGTTAGTATATCCTTAGATAATTTCAGAACAACTATATAGAACATGTTTTATCTTCTGTAAGAAAACAGTAATCTCAATGCAGACAAATGTTCCTTTAGGAGTAGCATCAGTATTCAAAATCACTTTTCTCAAGCATCAATGTTTCCAAAATCACAAGCCCAGTATCCACAGAAATTGGATCCTTTTTGGTCGATTCGGCAGCTCATGATGGAGGTCTAATGTTCAAATCAAAGGTGGATTTTGGGCCACCGTATAACTCAGCCCATGTACTGGGGTTTAGTCCCAATCCCGGGGTATCGTATCTGGCCTGGGACCATACCCTCTGTCTCCCACTGTCACTTCAATAAAGGTACAGGTGGTTCGAAGAAATCTTAAAAAAATTAAAGGTGCAATCTGTAGTACAGAGCCACCTGCTTCAAAGAAATGGGACGAATTGACCTCTATACTGGGTCCACACAATCTATATGGTCATCCGTTTAAAAAAAAAAGCAGGGTGTAACTTGAGTAACAGCAGTAGGAGAAAGTTTGCAGCCCCCCCGGGAGCAGATCCTCGGTGCTGTGGCTGGAATACAAGCTAGGTAAACAAATGAAGGTCGATCAGTCTCCTGGGGCGGCCGATCCCTCTTCTCTCCATGTGCTATTAGGGGCTAGTCAGTTAGCATGCTAATGTCAGTAGAGATATCTGCAACACAATACAGAGATATCTTTGAAATGTTTTAACAGAATTTATTGCCATATTTTACAGGAACTAGTCATCTTTATTTAGAGATTTGCAAAATAATGGCAGGATGATGCGTGAAAAAAGTGTTTAATATTGTTGTTTACATTGTTGGAAGGTTAAAGCTTGGTAACCCCACCAAACATGGTGTCAAGTTGAAAAGCTGTCCGTCGTAGACATAACCTCAATGTTTCCCTAAGCGCTCCATAGTTGCCATGCATATTTCGTGTGAAAAAGTTATTGAAAATGTTGAAAATGCATGTTAGAAATAATCATAAATGTATGATTTTTTAAATGTTCTGATATTGATGTTCTTCGGGGTTGAAGTGACACACCCAAACTCAGATCCTGTTCCTCCTGAAATAAATGAAATCAATGTATCTTCTTCGATGCACTTGAGTCAGCAGAGCAGCTGCAGGAATAGGGATACTGCCTTTCCTTAAAGTACTACTTTACAGCATCATAATATGTGGAAGAACCTTTTTAAGCACAATGAGAGCGGATCCATTTCCCCATTGACTGAGTCTAATGGTGCATTACAAAGCCGGTCTGAGATATGAGAGTTACAGCTGAACAAAGTAGTGCAGTTAGGGTTTTACAGGGCCCTAGTAACTCAGAGGACCCCCTGCTGGGCACAGATCCCTGTTCTTTGGAAGTAAAGCACTTAATATTAATAATTCAGCACAGGCGGCACTTTATTATCAGAGGCAGTGCTTTGTCCTCTCAGAGTGTGAACCACTGCCTGGAACTTCAATCCTTCTTCTCAAATAGCCAATCGGGGACAGAGAACTCTATTAGGGGGTGAGGAAGTGGAGGCAAAGTTTTAGCAGGTGTCAGTCACTTCATTAAAGCCCACTCCTGTGTGCCTCTGTTCAACATAATTTAATCCTCTGCACTGTATGTGAACCTGAATTACTTTTCACATCCATCCAATGAATTTAAAAATTGGGGGCCAGATTTACTAAGGCTGAGTGTATGCAATACCTTTTCTCTTATGCATTTAAGGTAAGAACTCGCGAATAGGAGGGAGGTTGATTATTATTCCTCTGGATTTACTGAAAGCACACGTTTCTGAAAATAGACCTCAGGAAAAGAAGCACATTCAAAATAGGCTTGTATTTAACTAAAACCTGATTATTATAAAGAAAAGTAAATCCCTTGGATTATAATGTAGTAAAGGTGTCATGGTTTGGTAAGAGGTTGGACCCAAAAGTAGTATAGAGAGGGAGACAGGTTGTCACGATCTGTCTGTGTTGTGTTTTGTCTTGTCTAGATCTGTCTTTGGTTTTCTGTCTGCGTTGTGTCTTGTCTAGATCTGTCTTTGGTTTTCTGTCTGCGTTGTGTTTTGTCTTGTTTGGATCTGTCTGTGGTTCCCTGTCGTTAGTTTCCCTGGTGTGTCTAATTTACCCGATTGTGTGCACCTGGTGTCCCTGTGTTTTCTCCTCCCTCCTCACCTGTGTCTTGTTTGTATGATTAGTCTTGTGTGTATTTAAGTTCTGGTTTTTCTTTCTGTCTTTGTCGGTTAGTCTTGTGATATGGCTTGTGTTCTGTGAGTGTTCTGGTTAGTCTTTATTTAATAGTATAGCCTTGAAATAAAGGAGTTTTTTTGTCACTTTAATCTGCATTTGGGTCCTGCTTCCTACACACACCGTAACACAGGTAACACAAAGTTAACTTTTAATGAACCAAAGCCGATAACAAAAACTGTTTAACACAGAAACATAGGGGCACAGGATGAAAAATTGGCGGTGACGAATAATCTTAAATTGCATTGGCTGCATTTGTTTCAGCATTTACATCCATCTCTCTCTCTTTCTCCCTTCACAAGTGGTGTCTGCTAAAGTTCGTAGGTAGTAATCAACATCCCCCTATTATATGTTTAGTGTTCTCACCTATGAACTCTCCTTCAGTGGCAGATTGTGTCAGGTTCAGTAACAGGTGCATACCAGTAGACTGCATAATGAGCCACAAACAACAATTTACTCTTGAATCTGGTCCTGAGTGAGGTCTGTTTTGTGTCCAACTGTTATACATGTAGAACCAACAGATGTCTCCTCATTACATGTTCTTATATTTTAGAAGAGTAAATGCAAGTGTATATATCCCTAAAAGAAAGACAAATGTGCAAATGTGTCTATTGTGTTTTCCCTTGTCATTTTTCAATAGCTACAAGCACAATCAGATATCTGCTGTGATTAAAACACACTGAAATCCAGGCTGTGAAATACTTGGAAACCCTTTGTAAAAAAGACCTATGAAATACCCGTAAAAGCCTGCCGTAATATAATACAGTACAACGATAACCTCAAGCAGAGGACACACATCAAAGGACACGGAAATGTGCACATGATAAAAGTACACAGCAATTGTTCCGGCCTCTTCGTTACTTTGCATATATTTTCCCTTGAGTCATTCTACATACATGTATTTGGCTTGATACCCCACCACAGCAGACATGAATATATTGTGCTTTGCTGCTGCTATAATTAAATCCCATAATTGAAACCTGAGGGATTATATGTTTTGTTCTGTGCTCTAATCACCATGCGCTGCTATACGTCACCTATATGAGTACTGCTGTTGTGCTCTTTTCATTATGCAGAGTGTAAAGCTGTGCTAATGTCATTTACTCTGTGGGTAAATGCCAAAGTCTTGTTTTGTCCTCGGCCCCTTAGCTGCAGCCTGGGTGGGGGGTTTGATCCATGCACGCCTCGTACTGTAGCTCAAACAGTTATTACCAGCATGCACAGCCAGAGGTTTGTTCTCCTTTAACATTTTAGAAACTCCCATGTCAGCGTGTCTTCTCTCAGCTTTCAGTGCGTTTTATGTTTTTTCATCTACTTTTTACTCCATGAAGCAACGCAAATAATGTGGAAACAGCCTATAAAGTCGAGTGCGGTTATTACAGTCATGCATCAGTCAGGAGGCCATTTTCTCACCCCAACACCCAAAGAGCCTTTTCAGCCTCCGCTCATCAAAGCTGTTGTCAGCTCTGTCTGTGGCAGGTGTGCTTTCTGATCGCACACACGCACGCCTACACACAGCTGTTTATTGTTTCTCTCAGGTCAGGCAGAGGGCAGGTCAATAAAAGTTGTGTGTTTCTCAGCTCTGCATACTGATTGCATAACACATTAAGAGACGTCATTTGATGGAAAGCAGCTGCCTTTTAGCCCTGTATGTCTCATCCTCCTCACTTTAATGGCAACCTTCCTTTATTGGATGTAACTTCGAGCCATTATTCCTTTGAATATGTGCACGACACATGCCGCAACGCAGTGTAGGCGCGGCGATCGGCTTTGTTGTTCCGTCGAGCTCCCGCTGGATTGTATCATCCCCAATGAGATGTAGGAACGTCGTCACCTCCTCGGTCGACCACGGTGTGCTTTTCTTTGACATTGCCATTTTTGTAGCTCCTCCGTTTACAAAAATGCTGTGTATACAAATGCTGCAAGCTTGCTTCTAGATATATATGCGACGCTAGGGATGATCTCGCGACGATTCTCTCTGACCAATCAGCAGTCGAGAGTGTTGACGTCACTAGTTCAGCCCTGGCCCTGGTCTGATAGAACCACGATTTTATGGGGCCGGAAAAAGAGGGAAAAAGTACCCGCTAGTCGGTGCTATGCTATATGGAAAGGCCACCAAAAACTGGCCTGGCCTCTTGAGGACGATTAAGGACGCTTAAACGGGGCTACCCGCTGCAGTGGAAATGCGCCATTAGTACCCCAGGGCACTAAGTACCAATCGCGTTCACACCGGAGTACTTTTCCCTGAGGGAAGATTACGTAAATGAGCCGTCAATGATGTCACTTCTTCTTCTTCTGCTTTGGGTTTACTGGCAGGCCGCAAACAACTTCACGCCGTATACTGCCACCCGGAGTCCCCGGCCGGAAGTCCCCGGAGTTGGGGACTGGCTTCAGTAGAAGCTGCTGGGAGTCCCAGCAGCTTCTACTGAAGCCTTCCGAGTAAATCGTCAGAACGCCGACACCTCCTCATCTCCACCGCTCCCATGTTTTTTTTTGTGTTGCCTTAAGTTATTCTCTCTCCGTTGGTGCGTGGGGCTAATGCTAATGCTAATAATGCTAATGTCAGCAAATACAATGGCGGCTTCAAAACACTTTTCAGAGTTTTACGGGGCGTGGTTTGCAATTCGCCCAGCCAATAGAAATTGATACTTTTTTTGTACTTTTTTAGTACCACCTCTCTAGCCAGCACTAAAAATGGGGGTAAAAGTTCCCGGCACTAAGTACTCTTTTTGGTGTGAACGCGACATACAGTAAGGGGTACTAACGGAACTAAACGGGAAAAGTACGGGGGAAAAGTACTCCGTCATCTCCATTTTACGGAGTACTTTTACCCCGTAAAATGACTGATGTAATTTATAACCTCAGTGACAGACAACATTAAACTAATTAAAGAATTATCGTCATATTCAAAGTAAAATAAACTTTAAAGCAGGGAATTCCTTAGGGTAGGGCTACGTTGTCTGGTTTGGATGTTGTCTTTGTTTTCTTCTCTGAACTTGAGTGTTTTTCAGTGTTCAGTGGTGTAGCTTAACCCTGTCCTGTCACAGCTGTTACCAAAAAGAATAACAGATTGCAATGGCACGCACTTAAATTGCAATAGCCACAATGCTAAATGTGAGACTTTAAAACAGTAGTCCACAATCCAATGGGTGACATCACAGTGACCATGTCAACATTTTACATACAGTCTATGATGTTATCTTTCAGATAGTAAATGTTTTTCCAGGAGCATGCTCCATGGTGGACAGAGGAGTTTAAAGCAGGTTCAGGGACTTTTTGAGAGTCCCTAATGCAACACCAGAGCTCTTAACGTGCTGCTCACACACTCACCTCCAGCAGCTCGAGAGCTTGTTTACTGTTGCAGCGCGGGGGGGGACCACCGTGGTCCAGGATGAGTTGGGTTTGAACTGCAGGACTTCCTGTGTGTCTTCACTTCACTGCAAATACTTTGTCTGTCTCAGTCACTGGTGATGATAAGCATGAGTGACAAGACTGCTGCATTGCATCACTGGAATATAGTTGCTTACATACTAAAAGAAAGTCATTCTTTTTGTCTTTCTTTGAGAGCTAAAATTAGATCAGCTCAGAGAGGATTATAATTACTTTGGTTTCTTCTCACCTCAGCTACTGCAGTGTTTGTTTACATGCCTTTATAAAAAAAGAGGTTAAACTAGGACACTAGGAGCTCTCCTATTATCTGTGATGGATGTGAGGTATTTTAAAGGTGCCTTTTAAGGTTGAACTTTTACATTTGCATTGCCTGGCCCAGAGCATCTCTGAACTTAAGATGCCTCACGAGTCTGTATCACAAAAACACTTTTAGATCTTATAACCTTGAGTTAATAAGACATGTATCTTTTGTTAGAAACATGTGAATATTTGTGGCGTGAGGCAAGGGTGTCCTGTTATGGCGCGTTTCCACTGCAGCGGGTAGCTCGCTTTAAGCGTGTCGAGCCGTGCGTGGCCCGTTTTTGGTTGCGTTTCCACTTGGCCTAGTTTTGGCCCGGGGCTACTTTTTCACCTTTTTTCTGGCTCCGCCTACACTGCATTACTATAGTAACTGCCCCAGTTCCCAAACTGTAATGGAAGCGCAGCATTAAAGTGAGCCGGGCCTAACCAAACCGAGCGAGGCCGAGCGAGGCCTGCAGTAGAAACGCGCCATTAGTCCCCTACTTTTTATTATGGCTCGAGAACCATTAGCCTGCGCAATTCGCTCTAACGGTGACATACATGGTGTGAACATTCATGGACACGATTTCAAATTAAATATGTACGCTGACAATATACTTCTTACTTTGAGCAAGCCAGCACTCTCTATACCCGCAGTTCTTGATATGATACATTTATTTGGCAGCTTCTCTGGATATAAGATAAATTGGAACAAGAGTGAAGCAATCCCACTTAACTCATATACATATAAGCACAACCTAATGAACACCCCCTTTATTTGGAAAACAAATGGAATGAGGTTTTTGGGAATTAACATCGTCTCTCCTATCTCAAAAATCTTTAGCCTTAACGGCCCTGCTATTTTCCAGTCCATTAAGGAGGACATCAACAGATGGATGGCCATACCACTTTCTCTATGGGGCAGAGCAGAAACCTTGAAAATGAATGTTCTCCCAAGGCTTTCTCATATTATCTCCTCTATCCCTCTTGAATTCCCACTAAAATGGTTTAAAGACATCAAATCCCTATTCACTCAGTTCCTTTGGAATAATAAAAAACCCAGAATCGCACATAAGTTGATAATTCCAAGATCAATGGGAGGTTTGGGAGTCCCGGATGTATTCCAGTATTATCTGTCCTTCAACGCAAAGTATCCATTATCGTGGGCATACAAAAGTGCCTCTCCGGTAGGCAGTTGGCAATGGCTGGAGCAATCCATCATGTCTGTAAACCAAAACATATCTCTGGCATCAATGTGGTACTGCCCAAAACCACCACCCTCAATGGATAATACCATCATCCGCTTTTCATGCTCTATTGTAAAGCAACTGCACAGGAGACTCAACATAGAGGGGCTCTCTTTACCATCTTGCCCCATTTGGAGTAACCCCTGTCTTTCTGCAGGAGGAGGCACCTTAAGTAATAATATCTGGCAGAGGGCTGGTATTACTACAATTGGACAGATATATAGAGACCAAACCCTTCCATTTCAACAACTCAAAAATCAGTATGTTCTCTCAAACTCATCTTCTCTATCATATGCACAAATAGCATCTATTATTAGTACAAAATGTAAGGAGGGAGCCATGCCTGCTTCATGTATGGAAGAGGACCAGCGCCTCATGAAAGCAATCATATCATCAGGTGTGGTCTCTAACATTTATAAATTATTATCTAGGGCTGCTCCGAATACCTATTCTCCTGTCCAACTGTCCTGGGAGCATGCCTTGAATATCTCTCTGTCTGCTTTGCAATGGAACTCCATTTGGAGGTCAGCTATGTTCTCTTCTAAATGTGTAAGATTCAGGATCATACAGTTCAAAATTCTCAATAGAGCTTACATCACCCCTGTTACAAAATCCAAGATGGACAATAAACACAGAGACTTATGCTGGCATGAATGTGGCAAGCGAGGTACATTGTTGCACCTACTCTGGGAATGCCCAGCGGTAAAAAAACTTTGGTCAGAAGTAATATCCTTAATGTCTGAATCTTTAAAAGTTAATTTCCCTACATGTCCCATTGCATGTTGCAAGGACTGCCGATCGGCTCTAGACATTGGGCTGTTTAGCCACAAAAAGACTCATAAACTGGAAGGAACGCAAACCAGCCTGCTTTACTAGGGACTCATGGCTGAGGGAGTATCTGGACCTACTGAACATGGAGCATGCAGCTTCTCTGCTGGGGGATTTTGAGGAGAGACAGGAGGATTGTGGTTCACTGTCCGCAACTCTCCTATCTGACCCTGTCAATATGGCATCTCCTGTGTAATGTATAATGTATTGTGTATGTAATGTCCTGTGTATGTCACAATCAGCTGTCTTAGGAAGTCATCCTTGCATCCCCCCCCCCCCCCCCCCCCCCCCGTAATGTTTTGTTTAGTTGTTTGTTGTTACATGTTTTGTTGTATGTTCTGTTATCTGGAGCAATGTCTGTTTATTTTATAACTGGAAAATATATATATATAAAAATAAATAAAAAACGTGTGTATTTGTCAAAAAATATGTTTCCTTTTTGTTTACTCCACTACATTTTAGACACAAGTTTTGTTTTTACTCTACCATATATATTTGAGAACTTTGGTTACTAGATTATTAATTATAAATCACCTTTGTTGTGTTATTATAAATTAAGCTACCAACATAATTTAAAGTTAAATGAGTTTCACCTTTACCAGCAATCAGTCATTACAGTCCAATAGACTGTAGATTATTCTGAGATGGGGCATCTGCATAATTACTTCAGAGTATGTGTACCTTTTTAAATGCTAATACTTTTAACTTTTGTATTTTTTTCCAGGAACAACTCATGAGGAAAAAATGTTCTATTCTTGTTCTCTGATACCTATGTAATATTACCTGAAGATTAATTAATATTCCTAGTCTGCTCCCTAGAACCTCATTGTCCGCCATACATTTAAATCAGAGTTACTCGGGAATTTCTGGATTCATTACGATTAATAATCAATAATCGTTTGTTTACTGTACCGCATTTTGAAGTATTACCAAGGTCAATTTCAGTTCCAGATGTCATTAACAGCAAAACAATTAGCACCAGAAAGATGATTAAAACCTCATGTAAACCTCACCAAACCTGGATGTAATGGTCATTTCCTAAATGATCTGCAGCTATCGACGACAGTTTGTGTGCTAGACCAGAGCGTAGAGAGGGTATTAAAGTATGGCTATCAGTGTGACTCAGACACACCCTCAGACATCTGATATAAAAAGACTAAGATGAAACAAAAATGTGTGTGTGGGGTGCTTTGGGATGTTATGGGGGGTGGTGTCAGCGATTCAAAACAATGGGATGTTCAGGAATTAAGTGGAAACCGACGCAGCGAGCCTGCCTTGTTCTGCCTCACACACACACTGTGTCCCTCACACATTGCCACACACACATTGCCACACACACACACACACATACTGTGTCACCGAGCCGCTCTGTGCTGCTGCAGTTAAAAGACCCTGAGTGAAGTCTTTTCCCTGGACCCCTGAGGGAGGTTAGCATGAGTTTTCACACAGAGTATCTGAAGGAAACATTTCTTTCACCCAATGTCCTCTTACATTTCCCTTTCATTGTGCACCAGGGCTAAGTACTTCAAAATACACCAAAGGGGCCTTTGACATAGCTCATTAGTGTATTTACATCTGCAAATTGGGGAATTTCAAAATGTCATATTCTTAGCCTTTGTCTTACAAAGCAAATATAATATTAATCAAAAACAGCTGGTACATGCATTTAACAGGAAAGGTGGCAGACATTAAGACATACAGTATATCATAATATGACCATACACATCTTGCTCTAAATGTACTCATACAGCTAACAGAATCTCTCTGCTTATTATATAAGTGTTTATAATAGCCCAGGTTCGCTCTAAAGGGAGACTGGTTTAGACCTGCTTTGTTAACAATTGGTCCTGACTCCTGTTGCAATGAGTAATGGATGTACTTTTTCGTAGTTGAGTGCAATGCACCAGTGTACAATATATTTTTTTATCTGTGTTGTCTGCAGGTGTGCACGGCTGGTTTTTATTTGATCTGTCAGAGATAATGTTCCTATATTAACAAGGGCAAACCAAACTTTTTATTTACACATTTCTGCGTAACGAAGTAAGCCCGTTGTAGTCCACTTTATGGTGCTAATATTGCTGTAACGCAGTTTGGCGAGTGGTGTCTCAACATCAATAGAAACAATATATATAATAAATAATGTTTTGATCATTTTGAATATATTATCAATCGCCCAGCCATATTTACATTGACCATGAATGCTACTGTAGGGGACCACACTGATGGGACACAGGGAAATAATTACATTCTTATTGACCATAACGCTGCACTATGAGCAGACTTCCTCAAACTAAAAGTTGTCACTTCAACAGAAACAAACTGAATCTGTGCAGATGGATTCAACCAGAGGGGACAGAGCCTGTTTCTGTGGAGGCGATGCCCCATAATGCACATGTAACACAACAAAGCTCCATCCTCTTTCAGCGGTTGGTCCCATTAAACCGGTGAAATCAAAGGAATTCATTCCCATCTTTTCATCCCGCTGTTGTTCACACACAAAGGTAGACCTTCTGACGGCTCCCTCGTTAAAAGCAGAGCCGTTCGTTGCTATGGTTACAGTTTCACTACATTCCGGTCCAAATGTTTCTCTAATCGTTTTAAACAAAATAAATCTACAGAATAGTCTGTGCTCGAGATACGACATAAAGCACCGAGGTCACTGCGTTGATTGGGTTTTTTTTTACCGTAAATATCCCTGCTGAAAGGACATTAATAGAATATTCTGGAAAAAAAGTTTGAAAAACCAATAGGTAACATTATGAGGGTTGGTATTGTTGATGTTTCTTTTATGTCGTTTTTCTGCCTGTAATTATTCTCTGAAAGAATTGTTCCTGCTTCTTTTAAAAAAAAAAACTTTTTCTTGGTTTTCTTCCAGGGTCACCTGTTACCCATCTGTCTAATCCAGGGGTGTCCAAACTACGGCCCGGGGGGCATTTTGAATCGGCCCTCAGCAAATTAAAAAAGTATAGTGAAATATGTCCCACAAATATAACTTGTGCTTGTCTTATATTGTACTTTTTAAATATATACACTCCAATATATTACACAGTATTCATGTGTTGGTCAGCACAGTTTTTAAAGTTGAAAACATGTTCTAACAAATTTAAATTGATAAGAAAAAAGCCCAATAACTTATTTACATATCAAGCTTGAAATAGACCCTTCATATTTCCTCTTATTATAAGCAATCTGAGGCTTCTGTTTTAAGGAATGAGCTGCTAACAAAATAAATGAAACCCTATGGAGAGCTGTAATGTAGGCTTTTTTTTCTTAAAGCATTTTCAAGTATCAAGCCCACATTTGATTGATTTTGCTAACTTCTAACTTAACTTAGAGGCGATAAACCTCACCTCTAGTGAGCGGCCCAGCCCTTTGTATATTTTTGAAAAAAAGTTTGGACACCCCTGGTCTGATCTCATGTCTGCCTTGTAGTGTCACTTTTCCAAGTTTCTCCCCCTGTTAGCACTGTAATCATTCTGCTCAGAATCAACATGCAGTCAAGTGAAGTTCATGTGTTGCCTCTCATCTAGACTAAGCTTTCTTTTTTACCCCTATACGTGTATTCCTTCCTCCTATATATTATGTATTTATTTCAACAAGAACCATGCATACAAATACATTAAACTCAGAAAAGAGAAGAGATGAATTATGCCAGATTATAGCTAATAGCTCATTTCCATCTGCAGTCCTTAGGCAGGTACATAACAATCAACAAACACTAAAAACATTGCATAATCTCTATCACACAAACAATTATAAAACATGATTTAAGTGTAGGTCAATAAAATAATACACAGTTAAAATATAATATTACAATACAGTTAAAATTGAAAAACTCATCACTTTTCAGTATTGATGATGACCTTATAGCAGTGACCATCAACTGTGTCCTTTTGTAACAGCGACCGTTTCATTGCAGATAAGGCAAACAGGTGTAGCCTTATTGAACGATGGCATGATGAATGCGTATTTATCTGTCCATTCCTCATTAAAACTGCGGTTTTCCACATCAACTTTACGCTTGAAGGTCTTTGACAGTGACATTTTTGCGTGCCTGGCAAACAATGTTCTTATATCTTGCAACCGTTTCCCACCAATCAGGACACCATCCATCCATCCATCCATCCATCCATCTTCTCCCGCTTATCCGTGGTCGGGTTGCGGGGGTAGCAGTTCCAGCAGAGAGCCCCAAACTTTATTTTCCCTGGCGACATCAACCAGCTCTGACTGGGGGATCCCAAGGCGCTCCCAGGCCAGCGAAGAGATATAATCCCTCCACCTGGTCCTAGGTCTACCCCTTGGTCTCTTCCCAGCTGGACGTGCCTGGAACACCTCCCTAGGGAGGCGCCCAGGTGGCATCCTAACTAGGTGCCCGAACCACCTCAACTGGCTCCTTTCGACGCGAAGGAGGAGCGGCTCAACTCCGAGTCCCTCCCTGATGACCGAACTTCTCACCTTATCCCTAAGGGAGACACCAGCCACCCTGCGGAGAAAACCCATCTCGGCCGCTTGTATCCGCGATCTCGTTCTTTCGGTCATGACCCATCCTTCATGACCATAGGTGAGGGTAGGAACGAAAATGGCCCGGTAGACAGAGAGCTTTGCCTTCTGGCTCAGCTCCCTTTTCGTCACAACGGTACGGTAAAGCGACTGCAGTACCGCTCCCGCTGCTCCGATTCTCCGGCCCATCTCACGCTCCATTGTTCCCTCACTCGAGAACAAGACCCCGAGATACTTGAACTCCTTCACTTGGGGTAAGGACTCATTCCCTACTTGAAGTGGACAGTCCATCGGTTTCCTGCTGAGAACCATGGCCTCAGATTTGGAGGTGCTGATCCTCATCCCAGCCGCTTCACACTCGGTTGCGAACCGATCCAGTGAGTGCTGAAGGTCGCAGACCGATGAAGCCATTAGAACCACATCATCTGCAAAAAGCAGTGGTGCAATCCTTAGTCCACCGAACTGCAGACCCCCTCCCCCATGACTACGCCTCGAAATCCGATCCATGTATATTACAAACAGGATTGGTGACAAAGCGCAGCCCTGGCGGAGGCCAACCCTCACCGGAAATGGGTCCGACTTACTGCCGAGGACCCGGACACAGCTCTCGCTTTGGGAGTACATACTCCCGCAGCACCTCCCACAGTAACTCCCTGGGAACTCGGTCATACGCCTTCTCCAAGTCTACAAAACACATGTAGACCGGATAAGCGTACTCCCAGGCCCCCTCCAGGATCCTTGCGAGAGTAAAAAGCTGATCCGTCGTTCCACGACCAGGACGGAATCCGCATTGTTCCTCCTCAATCTGAGGTTCGACAATCGGCCTGACCCTCCTTTCGAGTACCTTAGAGTAAACTTTCCCGGGGAGGCTGAGTAGTGTGATGCCTCTGTAATTGGCACACACCCTCTGATCCCCCTTTTTAAAAAGGGGAACCACCACCCCGGTCTGCCACTCCTTCGGTACTGTTTCCGACTTCCACGCAACGTTGATGAGACGTGTCAACCATGACAGTCCCTCAACACCCAGAGCCTTCAGCATTTCCGGGCGGATCCCATCCACCCCCGGGGCTTTGCCACTGTGGAGTTGTTTGACGACCTCAGTGACCTCCCCCCGGGAGATTGGTGTTGATCCCCCGTCATACTCCAGCTCTGCCTCTAACATAGAGGGCGGAGTTGTCGGGTTCAGGAGTTCCTCAAAGTGTTCCTTCCAACGCCCTAACACTCCATCAGTTGAGGTCAACAACGTCCCATCCTTACTGTACACAGCTTGGATGGTTCCCCTGCTTCCCCCTCCTGAGGTGTCGGACAGTTTTCCAGAACAACTTTGGTGCCGCCCGAAAGTCCTTCTCCATGTCTTCTCCGAACTTCTCCTACACCCGCTGCTTTGCCTCGGCCACGGATGAGGCTGCTGCCCTTCGGGCCTGTCGGTACCTTGCAACTGCCTCGGGAGTCCCCCGGGATAACAAATCCCTGAAGGCCTCCTTCTTCAGTCGGACGGCTTCCCTGACCACCGGTGTCCACCAGGAGGTTCGAGGGTTACCGCCCCTTGAGGCACCTAGGACCTTGAGACCACAGCTCCCCGCCGCGGCTTCGGCAATAGAGGCTTTGAACACCGACCACTCTGGTTCAATGTCCCCAACCTCCACAGGAATGCCCGAAAAGCTCCGCCGGAGGTGTGAGTTGAAGGCCTCCTGAACTTGGGCCTCCTCCAGACGTTCCCAGTTCACCCGAACTACACGTTTGGGCTTACCAGGTCTATCCAGAGGCTTCCCCCGCCACTCGACCCAACTCACCACCAGATGGTGATCAGTTGACAACTCCGCCCCTCTCTTTACCCGAGTGTCCAAAACATACGGCCTCAGGTCCGATAATACGATAACGAAATCGATCATGGACCTTCTGCCTAGGGTGCTCTGGTACCACGTACACTTATGAGCATCCTTATGTTCGAACATGGTGTTTGTTATGGCCAATCCATGACTAGCACAGAAGTCCAGTAACAAACCACCACTCCGGTTCAGATCAGGGGGGCCGTTCCTCCCAATCACGCCCCTCCAAGTGTCTCCATCATTGCCCACATGTGCGTTGAAGTCTCCCAGCAAGATTAAAGAGTCCCCTTCAGGAGCCCCATACAGGACTCTTTCCAGGGTCTCCAAGAAGGCTGTATACTCTGAACTGCTGTTGGGTGCATAAGCACACACAACAGTCAGAGTTTTCCCCCCCATAACCCGCAGGCGTAGGGAGGCGACCCTCTCGTCCACTGGGGTAAACTCCAACAACGAAGCACCTAACCGGGGACTTGTGAGTATCCCCACACCCCGCCCGGCGCCTCACACCTTGAGCAACTCCGGAGAAGAATAGAGTCCAACCCCTATCCAGAAGTAAGGTTCCAGAGCCGACGCTGTGCGTAGAGGTGAGCCCAACCAGATCCAACTGGTAACGCTCCACCTCCCGCACAAGCTCCGGCTCCTTCCCCCCCAGAGAGGTGATGTTCCACGTCCCCAAAGCCAGCTTCTGTCGCCCGGGTCTGGTCCGTCGAGACCCTCCGCTTTCACTGCCACCCTTCTGGCAGCGCACCCGACCCCATCGATGTTTCCCGTAGGTGGTGGGCCCGCGGGACGGAGAAGCGGAGGTGTTGCCCACGTTGCCTTTTCGGGCTTGGCCCGGCCAGGCTCCGTGGCAAGCCTGGCCACCAGACGCTCGCCGACGAGTCCTCCTTCTGGGCCTGGCTCCAGAAGGGGACCCCGGGCTTCCTCCGGGCCGGGTATCCTCACTTCTTGTGTCGTCTTTCATGAGGTCTTTTGAACCAATCTTAGTCTGGCAAGTCCCTGTGAACTTGATCATCTTTATTGCATTATCCACTGAGGCATGGTGAAGGGAGAACTGATCTGGAGGGATGATGCTATTGACGCTGCAGAATGGGCCGGAGCAGGGAGCGGACAGATCGAAAATCAGCCTTTTATTTACGTGTGGCTATTCCGATGGGATTTGAACGGAACACTGAGAAGGGGGAGGAGCTAAAAGGACCGATTATATATCCTTTGAGAAGTTCTTTGTCGATGAGCTGGGAAACTATGTTGGGTTCTTTAGCGGCTGACTGTAAGTTTCTTGCTACGAAAGTCACTGTGGGAGATGGGAGGACCCCTACCCTGAAGCCTTGGGAGAGCCCTGACAGGAGATAGTCAACAAACACGGAATCTGTAGATAGCGCAGCTGCTAGCTGAGGGATGTTAATGGGAGTGGAGGGGTGATATTCCAGAATGTTTTTAGTTATTTATTTATTTTTTGATGTTTCTGGCGCAGAGCCACTGTGACGGCCCGTCCACACGGTGGCGTGCGTTACAGCTTCCAAACGCTTCTGCCCATTCACTTTGAATGGGGTGACGTCACTTTTAGCAGAACTATATTTTGGGAAGCGACGTGGAGCGTTTGCTGGCGTTGCTCGCTTCAAAAAGTTGAGCAATGTTCAACTTTTGGCGCCTCGGCAGAAGCGTCAGCCAATGAAATCCTGTTTATGCAAATCTGCCAGTACAAGCGCTAGCCAATCAGACTGCGTGTATGCTGGGAGAGACTACGCAGGTAATTCCTCATATTCCAAAAATGTGAGGGAAAATTCATTATAGCGGTAGTGAATCACCCGGTGCTGTATGATCAGTCTCTGTTCATCTACCGGGATACAAACCAGAGGAGCGAGGCATGGAGGGAGGAGGCAGAGACAGTGGGTGAAACTGGTAGGTTTTTGCCTGTTGGGGATTTTTTTTTTTTTTTTTTCTTCCAGTTTACTTAGTTTTAACATTGCTATTGCTTTGTGTGTCGGGGGCAAGAGATTCACGTGATTGGTTGTTGCTGCTGTGCGGACCAGTAGCGTAGGCAGAAATGTACTTTAGGGTGGGCCTGTAAAAATATAGGGTGGGCCAGATTTTTCTTCCGCGCATCAGAAACTAACCACAATCCCACCGGTACCGGTGGCAGATTACTTTTAGAATACTTCCTTTCTTCTCTTTCCTCCTTTTCTTTTTATCTTTTATTTCTCTTTAGAATACTTTCTTTTCCATAACAGATGGGTATGTTTTGGTGAACGGGAGACACGTATTTTACTGTTTTAATGGCTTATGAAGAGCACAAACACAACATTTTAGTGTCATTCTGGACAGCTCTCTCATCTGCACCGCACATAAAAAGAAAAACTCACCCAGACTGCATTCTTTGTACTGTCTTAAAACCTTTCCTTGGAAAAGTTTATGCATTGTAAGGTGTCCTTGGGTGCTTTGAAAGGCGCCCCTAAATAGAATGCATTATCATTATTATCTGAAACGATGTAGGCTAATAACTTTTAAAACTTTTCCCAGTTACTTGCCCCATGCATTCGGCAGCAGCAGGCCATTCAGTTAGATTTGATCCCGTTATAAATGTCATCATTTCGACAATAAATAAATGCTACATAAACGTTATTGTTACGTCCCCGCTAAGGTCTAGGGGACCTGGAGACAATAACATACAACCAATAATTAATGAGGGAGTCAGCGTAACAGTTTACAAAAGGTTTATTTTCTTAACCCAGAACCGAACAGACATGTAACTGAAACCTTAGTTGGTGAGGAGGAGGAGGAGTCAAAGGATTGCGCCAAACAAAAGAAACAAGCATAACAAAACCAGGCCTATCTCTACATCTATCCTTTGAAACCAAAACTCAAACAAAAACCCTCACTAACTAAACTACAAAGACTTTGACAAAACAATATACAGGGGTGGCAACAATCCGCTAACCTAGTGTGTCTAAACATTAGTTAGCTACGTGGTGAGAAATGTACAGGGTACCCCAGACTTACCTAACTCCTCCACCTCTCAACACACTTTCAATAAGGTCAGACAATACAAAGAAATTTAGTGGCTAAACACTGCAGGCTCCTTCATCAGCAACAGGCCCAGAGTGAGAGAGCGAGAAGACTTCCTGGGTGTCTCCTTTATGGTCGGCCCTGGCTGCTGATAGGCCAGCTGAGGGTGAGAGGATCCAATCAGCCATCAGACTCAGGTGCACAGGCAGATACCGATCAGCTGCTGATTAGCTGTGCAGAAGACAGGGAGAAGAGAGAAACACAGGAGGGAAGGAAAACCACACCAGTACAGCCTGCCTGGCACGTAACAGTTATCTTCCACGTTTTATCTAAACATCTCCGTTTCTACCTTCCAATATGTTTTGAAAGAGAACTCTCTCTCTCTCTTTCTCATCTGCGTGCGGGGCGGGGCCTCACGGACACGCTGCATCTCTCGCTCGCAGATACGCTGCAGCGCTGTGCACACGGTTCTGCCGGTAATGAATATTACATATTGTGAGGAAACTTTCCACCAATAATTCCAATAAGTATTCACTTCAGGTTTACGAAAGTAACTGCACTCGGATTACTCGTTTTTCAAATGTAACACCAGCTGAATATACTGATTTTTTTTTCCTTCTTTTTCTTCTGATTACGTAACACCGTTACATGTATTCCGTTACAACCCAACCCTGTGTAAGGGTGAGTGCAAACATTTTCGTTAAAACTAGTACCTGAGTGCAACGGAAGTTGAAGCTCCTGTGGCGGAGTCTTCCAGAGCCTGGAGGCGAGCATCGATAGCTATCATGGAGCTAGCCAGGGATTGCAGGGAGCCGGCCGCGCTAGTACTCTCCATAAGGGGTGTGTTAGTGACGCTCCCGGACTGGCGAGCCTGAGAAGGGGTGGATTTTTTGGAGGGGGACGGGATCCTGGAGGGCTCGACTTCCTGCCCTTTTTTACCCCCGCGGCTGCGGCCTCGTCCTGCTCTCTGGGAAGCTGACTGGAGCTGCTGCCCCGGACTGGGGAGCTACGCTGGAGACCTGGTCCGAGAGCTCTCGCAGCTGAGAGAGAGTGAGGCCTGGGGCTGTGGGAAAGCCCTGCTGCAGGAGCCGGGCGATGAGGAAGTCTGCCTCTGTTGATAAGCCGCTGTGGGGAGCCGAACCGGGATCGGAGACTTCCAGAGAAGGTTCGTGTTCCGAATTGTCCGAGTTGGACATCTTGAGCTAGTTGTTTCTTACGGTTTTTCTCACGAGAAGGAGTATTGTATTGCAACTACCATTGCGTGTGATCATCTGCAATGACAACTGACAGGGAGGAAGAGCAGGCATTTAAGGAATGTAGCATGTGCAGCGATTGGCTGCTGAGGGGTGACGCCCTCGTATTTAATGAGGGGGGAAGGGAGCCATAGAGTGACGTGTAAGTGACTCGTGTTAGGTCTTCCTTATTGAACTTGCGCTAAAGCTTTCATTTGTTTGGTACAAATCATCTTAAAGAATCAGACCATAATCAATTCATCATTCCTTCCAATCTCGTCAATTATATCTCAATATCAGTGAAAATATCCGCAATTAGCTATTTTTACCAACAAATGCAGCCATACTCTGCAGCCACAGAATATAAATGTTTAACTGTATTCGTTATCTACTGAATTAAAATGAATGTTTTTTCTGAGTGTGTGTGTGGTGAATGCAGATGAGCTTTAGTTCCTGAGCCTGAATGTGGATTTTGCGCACATGCACTTTTATATACAGATGATGAAATAATAAGAAAAAATTATGAAATGAAACAAATTTCTCAATACAGGTATCCAGAGAAAGAGACAACTGTTAAATCAAATGTAATATCTGCAGGGCTTCCCTTTGCTGCAAAGGGCTTTATCAAGTTATCAGAGAATCTACTTAAGAGATAGAGATCAGTAGAAGTAGGAACAACTGCTGTGCACTAGCTTTATGTTTGAGATAATGCTGTACTTCCTATGCACAAAGCAGATCACTGGTAAAAGTTTTGTAAAATATAAAGCAATAACAAACATGTTATGATCACTTTTAAGGCCTATTTAGGTATTTTACTTAAAGTGGACCTATCATGCTATTTTTAGGCAATAGCATAGGTCTCAGATATATAAAAATATATAAAAAACATGTCTATGAAGTGTTTTGCTCAAATTACCAAACAGATCACCCATTCTAGCCATGCCTCATATCCCTCTATTTCACTTCCTGGGGAGGGTTTTATTTTCTGACGCTGCGTGAGACACATATTTATGTATAAAAGACATCAAAAAGTGTGTTTTGCATGATAGGTCCCCTTTAATGTTAGTGGGTTTAAGGTGTTGTATCACTTTGAGAATATCCGTTAGCAGCTTTAAATGCTTTTCTAAACCTTGGAAAACGCAAACAACAACATTTGAATCATTTCCAAGTATAAAAAACAACTCTATCGACTCTAGGATGTTTAAAAATAACTATATATAGACTTTTCCTTTCCTTTGCACACAGTGACATACACTTAGCATGTGTACATCTACTCTTAAGACCTTAATTATTCATGGTGCTTCAGAGATTGAGCATTTAATTGCCCTCCTGAAGTCGCTCCTGGTTCCATATGACAGGAAATAAGGCTTTGTTTTTCGCCTTTTCCTCCATACTTGATTGACTCGAAGACTAAAAGACTCAGTGCTCTATAATGTATGCCCCACTGAGATAAATGCATTCACCTAAAAACCCTGATGTAATTGAGTTTGCCAAGAGGTGGCAGAGGGCGAATCCAAGCCTCGAACATCCTTTTTAACTTAATTTCATCCCAGTTTCTTTTCCAGCTAATTAGTGTTCCCCAAATGAGACACATTGTTCTGCTATAAGGCCAACACAGGGAGTTATGCAACCCTCAGCGCTAACTCACTGTAATAAATGACTTTCCCCCCAAATTCCCCTCTGCTTTTAAAACACTTCTCTCCAACTGCTGCTCTCCTGTGTGCTGGTATTTTCCTTTTATTAAATGGGCCGTTATTGACATTTAAGAAAATAAGCAAAAATGTCAAGCCTTATGCTTCCAAAAGTATTCCTATATGTATTTGCTGAGTGTTTTCATAGTTTAACTGGGACAGAAAAACACGTTTGCATTCTGGGACATTTCAGTATTCCTGGTGCATCGAGTGGCAGGCAGGCAGTAACACTTTAGAAAACCCTCTGTCACACACACACACACACACTTACTGTATATAACTCTAAATGAGTCCTGAGCAGAGCCGCTACATTTACATAATGCTCATATTGATTGTGAGTGGGTTCTGCCAGATGTCCTTGCACTGTGAGGAGACCTCTGGGTTTAAACTGAGCTAAACAATGAGGTTAAATGTATGCATTAATCACAAGCAGCAAGATTAACCGAGGTCTACATGCGCTCTTTTGGGAGAAGTTCCCTGGCTAATGCTGCATAATGTCCATTTTTGTAATACTTACAGAAGGAGATACAATACATATATTTTTGAAAACAGGAAGCAAAACTACGATCTTCTGTGAGTATCTGAGGAGGGAGCTCAGACAATAGGCCTGCATAAAAGATCATGACGCTCTCTCTGCCTCCCCTTAGATGTGCAGAATCTTCTCCTGACTTTATTGTGTCAGCACTTTACTTTGAATAAGAACCAGCATCCATCCCATGATGTACGAGAACCCAAAGAAAGACTCTCCTCTCTGGGGAGCCTCTTGTTCTGTGGAGGCTATTTAGAGATGTTTGCCCCACCAACTCTCACAGCAGTGCTACCTGCTACCTCGCCTCTGTTCTCCTGTCTGATTCTACCTATGGATTCCTCACGGATATCCAAATGTTTGAGTCAAACAACACTGTTTAAGTTTTGTTTTTTGTTTTGATACTTTTTGTACAAAAGGGCATGTGGATGTGAGTGAATATTGACTTGTTTTTATAAAACCTATAGCCTTGACTTTAACAAGAAAACTTCTGCGTATTTGTAAAGTACTTTTTTAAGAATGTTCTACCTTTTTTAGTGTATATGTTTTTAGGCTTCTTACCATCCATGTGAAACTTGGTGTCACGGTTGGGGAAAAATAGGACCCAAATGCAGATTGAGGAGGAAGCAGGTTTCAAAAGGAAACAAAGGCGAGCTTTATTTTCAAAAGCTGAAAAAACAAGAATACATGAACAGGTACGAGGTAAAACAAGAATCATTGAACAGGTACGAGGTAAAACAAGGATCCTTGAACAGGTACGAGGTAAAACAAGAATCATTGAACAGGTACGAGGTAAAACAAGAATCATTGAACAGGTACGAGGTAAAACAAGAATCATTGAACAGGTACGAGGTAAAACAAGGATCCTTGAACAGGTACGAGGTAAAACAAGAATCCATGAACAGGTACGAGGTAAAACAAGAATCCTTGAACAGGTACGAGGTAAAACAAGAATCATTGAACAGGTACGAGGTAAAACAAGAATCATTGAACAGGTACGAGGTAAAACAAGAATCATTGAACAGGTACGAGGTAAAACAAGAATCCTTGAACAGGTACGAAGTAGCATCCAAACAAAAGGTGACTGTGACCAACATGAAGGGAGACATGAACGACAAATAATGAACCAACACCGAACACAAGAAGAGACCAGACTAAATACAGGGAGGGGTAGTCACGAGACGAGAAACAGCCGGGCAGGGAAGGAGAAACACAAGGGCAACAGGTGAACACAATCAGACAATCAGACACACCAGGGAAACTAATGACAGGGAGGAAGACAAGACACAGGGAGAACAGAACAGCAAAATGAAACCATGACAAGACAGACCAAACTAAAACCGTGACATAAAACTAAGATTGTGACACTTGGAGCATGTTGGGGGTATGTATGGTCAAGTTATCTTAACTTCCTGTTATGCCACAACTGTGACCAACATGAAGGGAGACATGAACGACAAATAATGAACCAACACCGAACACAAGAAGAGACCAGACTAAATACAGGGAGGGGTAGTCACGAGACGAGAAACAGCCGGGCAGGGAAGGAGAAACACAAGGGCAACAGGTGAACACAATCAGACAATCAGACACACCAGGGAAACTAATGACAGGGAGGAAGACAAGACACAGGGAGAACAGAACAGCAAAATGAAACCATGACAAGACAGACCAAACTAAAACCGTGACATAAAACTAAGATTGTGACACTTGGAGCATGTTGGGGGTATGTATGGTGAAGTTATCTTAACTTCCTGTTATGCCACAACAAGGCGTTGGATGGAGAGTAACACGGCCAAATTTGAAGTCGATCGGATGAAAACTGTGGTAGAAGTTTGTTCAAATGAGCCACGATAAAAGTGCCAAAAGTGCACATAAAAATCTGAATGGCCGACTTCCTGTTGGGTTTGTGGTTTGCCTCCAAAAGGCTTTTTTGTGCTATGTGTATGTTTTGCTTGCACTGATAACAAGACCCTAAAACACTACATTATCTTCATAAATCAACCGACTAACTCCTTATATTTGTGTAACACAGTGTTATAGTGAATGAAAACACACAGCAATTAGAATTTTCTTTTGCAGATTTCCTGGAATGTTGTTAAAATGTGTGCTACATTTGTCTTAAGAGCTGTGCAGCAACTTCAAAGACTTGGTCTTTTTGCCCATCTAAAAACACTGTTTCAAAATAACTGATTCGTTTTTTCTTCTTGGACACATGTGATCGGCTCTTTGCCTCGCCAGGATCTGCCACAGAGGAGCCTGGAGTGAATTGCTAAAGGACACTTCAGCAGAGTGGATTTGTAAAGGGTATGACAGTTAAATAAAAAGGGCTGAGATTGAGAAAGAATTAGGCTCATGTTTGAACCAGCGTGTGAACAGAGTCGTCCTTGAATCCAGGTTTCTGTGGGGAGTGAGCTCACAGCGGGCTTCTCTGAGCAATAGCCCCCTGTGGAGTTATAGATGGAGCTCATTCTGCACGCCATGGATACAAGTGCGGCATCAAGGAGGTTCGAAGGCCGTGATGCACACATCCGTGAAAGCTCGCTGTTAATGACCTGCTGTACGGAACAATGAGCATGACTTTTCTTTTGTGTCCCCTCTGCTTCATATTCCTACTGTAAAGCTGCACCAGAGACCTGGAGCGTGGTCTGATTCTCCTCAGTAACCCTGAGAGAGTCGATGCAGAGAGCCTGTCACAGCCAAGCCTCTCGGATGATTTATTATTGATTCAACAGAAATGAGGTGGTTGGAGTGAGGGGGGACAGGAGGAGACAGAAAGCGGGAGAAAGTCAGACATAAGACCTATTTATACAGAAGAAGAGTTGAGAGAAAACATTTTGGGAAAGGAGTGAGGAAGAGAAAGAGGGGGAATTTAAAGTCCTGTCGGTTGGATTAGTGAAACAGAAAAGTGATGAAAGTTGAACAGACAGACAGCTGGTGGAAGAAAGGAGGAGTTGAGGTTGGCGTGAGGTTTTTTGGGTCTCGTAGCCTCAAAGCATTGACATCTAGCAACACGCTCCATCCTTCCTGCAGGCGGTTGTGCCGGAGGCAGAAACACCTCCATGTCATCCTTAATCCACAGTGTTTCTAGTCTTGGGTCAACCGGCCGCGATGTGAGGCCCAAGGACTCTGGGGAGGAAGCTGGTTGCACTCTGTCAAAACACACCATGCTAGGGAGGAGAAGATGGAGAGTGGCTTTGTGAGAGAAGATGGAGAGTGGCTTTGTGAAGTAAGCATTAGTAAGTCAAATAGATCTGCAGACTGCAAACACTCTAAAGCAGGGGTGGGGAATTTGCGGCCCCCGGGCCGTATACGGCCCGCGAGACAATTTGGTACGGCCCTCGAGGTAATTTATAAACACACGCAAAAAAGAAAAAAATTAAACAAGTGAGTGCCTGTTTTTCCTGGCCAAGGTCGGGATCCTTGAACACAACACAAGCCTAACGTGTCATCACTTGGTATATGTCTCGTCAACACATCCTCACTCCCAGGTCGGCCTATGTTGACGTTATGTCAAGTCCCCTGTCGGCTTTTTCCAACGCAAGGGGGGGCCTTAGCGTCCATTTTCAACGCAAGGGGGGGTCTTAGCGTCCATTTTCAACGCAAGGGGGGGGCCCTTAGCGTCCATTTTCAGCTTTCCGGGATGTCCATATGCTTCTATGGACGCTCATGGAAGCACGGCGTTCGTTTGTGTCGACTGCCCTTAAAGGCAATGTGAGCGTCCATTCTCATTGGATAACGGAGAATTGTACAACCGGAAGTAAGTATTCCCCTTACTGTCGATTGATTTTACAGTGATATCCGCACTACTCATCGACTAAAAAACACCAGATTATCCTGGTTAATTACACAACATTGATTGGTTTAAATTGTGTGCAATGCTTTTGTATTTTTCCCCTTCGATTCGGAGAAACAAATATGTTTTCGGAGTAAAGGATGGCAGAAGACACTACACTACCCAGAATCCCCAGCTATCGTTTGGACTACACCATGTGCTCTGTTTGACGTCACGTAATCTTCAAATTTCTCCCTGCAGAAAAAAAAAACATGGCCGAATTTCGTTTATTCTCGGTGGAAAATGCCTATTTTAAAGTTAGTTTGGCCATTAAAATGCGTTTTGATGTCATTTGATGCGAGAAATATGAGTTGTTATTTCAGATTATGTGTGCAGTGGATGTACTAGTGTGCTAGTTATTACGAAGATTACTTCAGGAAATTGCGTCCATAACGTTTTCATTGTTACCAAGGTGGTTGCTAGGGACGCTGCTATCGATATTATTTCTGTTATGTTGTGTAACTGTTTAATGGTGTTATCTTTATTGCTACCCCCTTCCCCGTCAATGTATAGTGTTGGTCCACAGCGCAAACATATTAGTTTAACAAAATCCGCATCTAAAGATAGCCTACGTTATTTTCCCCTGTGCAATTCCAGTCTCACATCTCACAGCACATCGTCATTAACAAATACCGGAAACAGACCGAAAACATTTAAAAAAAATAAAATAATACTTTATTCTGAGTGTGCTTGCTTTTCTCTTTGGAAGTCATCACATAACGGCATTGTAATACACGGTTCGGCTGCATTAAATATTACATATCTGCCGTAGTTCTGTATTTATATAGCCCTGATGAGAAGACTTCTCGACAAACATGAGGAACTGAAAACGTGACGTGGATCATAAATATATCAGCCATTCAACAACATCTTACATTTCTTTTCACACAATACGTCTCCTTGCAGTATCAACACTAATTCGGCTGACTTTTATATTTGATCCAATTGGTAGATAGGCTGTATTTACACCATAAAGGTGCACAGCTGATATAAAGGGACACCTAGTGGTTAAAGCATGTTATTGAATTTCATTATTTTTATTATTAGATATTAATAGGATCCCTATAAAGTATATTCATTACTCGTTATTCTCTACTAATAGTTAATTAAACACTGTATATAATGACTATTTTGCACATCCCTTTCAAGATTTCATGATTTTCTAAGGTTTATTGACATAATTATCATATAGGCCCACACAACTATGGTGTAGTTATGCATTGAATGAAAAACTTGGGTTGCAGGTTCCTCAATAGTGCATTACAAGACATCTATCAATATTTGTGCATACCTCCAGCAATGTTAACTATGTTGAAGCACTTATTTTAACTGATATTATACATTACATTTCATTTAGCTGACGCTTTTATCCAAAGCGACTTATAATGACCGATTACAGGGACATTCTCCCTGGAGTAACTAAGGGCTAAGTGCCTTACTCAAGGGCACACTAGTGGTGGTGTTCCTGGCGGGATTTGAACTCACAGCCTTCCGATCTTCAGCCCACCTCACTATCCATTAGACCAATCACATACATAATGTATTATACTCTTATAAGATGTATGTAGATATTTCATCTCCGGCCTTGTCAGGTATTGAACAATCAATAAATAAAGAACACAGAATTGTTGAATATAAAACACAGAATTTGTGTGATTATACTAAATGATTTACAAATAAACACCACTGCATATTTAACTGTTACACATGCTGATGTAACGCAAATGTTCCAACTTGGGATCAATAAAGTATATATTATCTTAAGCTGATCGATGGCTACTGCCATATTTGCAAAATGTGCCTCTGAACCTTGACAAGTGCATGTTTCAGGCTTATCAATTAATGTAATGTAATGTTATCAATTAACATCAGGGGTCACAAACATAAGACCAGCTGTTAAATAAAGCTCTTCTGACCTTAGCTGGCATGTGTTATATTAATGCTGCCCATTATGGGCACAAGCAATTTTCACCCATTTATTAATTATATGTTTTAAATGTGAGTGTTTCCTATCCCCTAAACCTCCAGGGATGTACACAATTTAATACTGGCAACTTCTTATTATGGGAAATACGAAAACGTCTTTTAAAACTACAACTCCCAGTAGAGACGTGCCATAGATAGAGAACATGTTGCGAAACAGAATAGCCAGCATGTGTAGTTCTGGGGACGGGGTGGGGGACGCGGTGGACCCGTTCAAATCCAGTTTTGGACAGTCTGCCATGGTTCCATCCCATTTCAAGTGCTGTTCGAGGCTCGGCGTAACCCTCGGAGCACACTCTCCAATCACAGAGCTTGAGGACTATCACGGGGTTTGTCAAACAGAGCACATGGTGTAGTCCAAACGATAGCTGGGGATTCTGGGTAGTGTAGTGTCTTCTACCATCCTTTACTCCGAAAAAATATTTGTTTCTCCGAATCGAAGGGGAAAAATACAAAAGCATTACACACAATTTAAACCAATCAATGTTGTGTAATTAACAAGGATAATCTGGTGTTTTTTAGTCGATGAGTAGTGCAGATATCACTGTGAAATCAATCGACAGTAAGTGGAATACTTACTTCCGGGTGTACAATTCTCCGTTATCCAATGAGAATGGACGCTCACATTGCCTTTAAGGGCAGTCGACACAAACGAACGCCGTGCTTCCATGAGCGTCCATAGAAGCATATGGACATCCCGGAAAGCTGAAAATGGACGCTAAGGGCCCCCCCCTTGCGTTGAAAATAGACGCTAAGGCCCCCCCTTGCGTTGGAAAAAGCCGACAGGGGACTTGACATAACGTCAACATAGGCCGACCTGGGAGTGAGGATGTGTTGGTCTCGTCTGACAGGGGTGCAGTTCTGACGGAGAGCACCAGAACGTCACTCCTGCACTTCCAAAAACATGCCGCAGTTTTTGCGTGGCTGTGAATTAGTTGTAAGCCCAGTGGCGATCTGTCATAGTGATCATACAGTCAATAGCTTTTTCTACAACCAGTGAGGTAAAGGCACATCTTTATATGATCATTATAGTTATACAAAAATAACAAAATAAAGTAAAGAGGTATAAAATACTATATGACGGTAACAAAAAGTTGTTATTAATAAACAAGAATACAGTTTGAAAGGGGAGTGATTTGTAAAATATCCATAAAGAAAAATAAATCTGCTTACAGTTCTGTTTCATGGGTGTTGAGAAATGTATCCATAGATCTCTTTATGTTGCTCTCAAAGTGCAAACATCTTCATGTCCACATGAATAGGAAACTAAATACATTTGCACACATCTTGTGTCCATATCTTTCTGTTTTGGTGGTCACGCCACAACCGTGCACGTGAATGCATGTGCGAGTCATGGTAAGATATCTGGATTAAAAGGTTGCTTTTTCTTTGCACAGCATGAAAGAAAGGTGAAATGAATGGGCTGTGATTTTAGTATTTTTAAGCAGAGGTCAATCATTTGTACGGCCCTCAGGGGATGTTGAAAACATTGAAATGGCCCTTGAGAGGAAAAAGGTTCCCCACCCCTGCTCTAAAGTGTTACATATATAGCCTATAGTGTCATTTACTATTTCACATAGTCACATTTTGAAATTGCTGTGGAAAGTCGCAAATAAAGTTTTAGGACACTCGCCTTTCAGCCAGTACTGCAAACAACTATTCGTTTATGTCCAACGTCCTAAGGCGAGAGCAAAGGACCTTAAATATTTGTATATTATTGTCACCATGATGGCAAACTCACAAAGCAGCAGTTATTGATTTTTAAATCACTTTTTGTCGTACTGTTTTCAACATTGTTCTCTGAAACCTCCTTTTGCTTACCACCAATAATGACAGTTATTGAGTGTTGAGTAAGTATAGGCAGTCATAATGCATTATAAGCCCCCTCAGACAATCTCTATAAGACACTATTCATTCAAAATATGTCACATCTTTATGACTTTTAATATTGTGCATCAGAAAGCACAGTGTGCGTAAATGAGTGTAGTCATGAAGCATATTACAGACATTATAATTCTCTAAGAAAGCACCTTTTACACACTTAAGATATAGTTTTCATAGAAAGTGTTACCATTAATTATATAAAGAGTGATTTGCGCTCCTCTCCCACATACAATTCCTATCTTGTCGTATTAAACAATGTGTTTCAATATATGTCCTCTAAAACTCTAACAGCACAGGCTGCATCTTCTACAAAGTCCGAGCTGAGTGCTTGTAATTAGGCCCTGAAGATTTTTTGCCTTGAAGCAGAATCATATTTTCCATCTCATGTCGTTCAATTACGTTTTTTATTATCCATCCCCATTTCCCATCGACCTAAATGAAGTCCAAATTAGTTTTATACTTATCTCTTCCGACATGTGTTGGATGTCTTTGTGTAATTCAAAGAGACAACAGCACCGTTCATTTTATACGCAACACATTCAGGAAGCTGTTTATCATGTTGTCTCTGGCTTCATCTGATGTTTTGTGTTGATATGGATCATTGCAGTGGTTGACTCTCAACACGCAGGGATCCATATTACAGTGTGCAGCGGAGCCAGAACCTGTTGGGCTGGCAGGATGGAGCCCAGGGCGAAGACATCAATCACCGCTCTGGACCCAAAGAGAACTGACGGTGTCAATGGTACCAGCGTGGCCACCATCCATCACTCCCTTCACTGCAACACCCTCTTTACAGTCATGAAAACACAAGGGCTGTCCCGACAAAAACTGACAAAGTCGAATCTGATTGTTCAAGTCCTGCCTATCGCTGAATCATGTTTTTTAGGTGGGGTGTTGCTCATTGATCCTTGTCTTTTTAAGAATTATGCATAGAGAAATATTAAAACAACAACACATTTGGCCTTGATACATGTGGCTATTGCTAAGCTGTTGTTCAGAACAATGGACATCACTGTTGGTGTTGGTGCGACACTTTCCATAGACTAGTACTAAAATATGGCAGAGGGGATTGACTCATAGACAGACTGTGAGAACAGATTTCTAGCCTACTTGCTTTTTTTTTTTGTGGTTGTAAAACTTAATCTTCCCCTCATTGTAGCATTTTGCAAACAATAGATAAACATCTGCAAGCCCTTAACAGGTGTTTCTATGCAACTCCCCTTGCAAATCTTAACAGAAAAACATTCACAAATTCAAAATTAATTATACATTGTGCTTATTGGAGTTTGAAACAGTAGCCAAAGGCTGTTCCGAAAATGCGGCAAATATGCATATTTTAATGATTTTACATTTATATTTTCATGATGCTTAATAAGACCTGTGATGGAAAGCATACGAGTTATTTTCAAAATGTGTATAAATGAAGCTCAGCGCAAGTTCAACCAGGAAGACCGTCTTTACTCATTCATGTATTTCTATCTCCATGTTTCTACTCTCTCTCCTCTCAATAAGTGACCGGGGGCATCACTCTTCAGCTTAGCCAATCACTTCGCTCTATTCCCACGAGCCTATCATAGCGTGCCGTCAAACCCTTTAAACTCTGCTCTTTCCCCTACGACAGCTGTCATTTCAGGTGACTCAACGCAACCCTCCTCCACCCCCTTTTCACCTCCCGTCCCTCCGAATCCAGGGTCAAGCTAAACCACTCCTCCTCAGACCGACCCAACTATCCATTCACCACCATCAGTGTCTAGACCCCGGGGGGTTTTCATCGGATCGGTTCTACCCTCCCGAATGATACTTCCTGCACAACGGGGCCTAATCGCCAAAACTACTGTCACATTCATTTGTGGCGCATTAAATATGTATCATCACATCAAAACCGTCTCTCCTGATTGAAGTAGTATCATACGATAGCTCAAGTCTGAAATTTGACTTGCATCACAGCAGCTCCATGTGTAACATCAACATAGACAAATATCAAGACACAATACATGAAAAACAAACATTGAACATAACATCACAATCACTGAGAGAAAACATGCTCAAAGACCCTTTAGCGTGCATTTGATCTGGGATTTAACTCTGTATTTACTGTGAGGATTGACTGATGCACAAAGGAGTGCTTCAGTCTATCAAAAGGCTGATACTGATACGTAGGCTTTAAAACAAGTCAATGTATTATGAGACATTCAGCCACCATATAGCTCGAACAGAATGATCCTTTGTTTCAGAAAACCAATTTCCCACTGCTGCAATGATTCAACTGCGAGGTTGGGAGTCAAATTAGTCTCCTTGAATCAAATTGTCTTAAAAGTCAAATATTCTGGATCACCCTTAGAAAATACAGTAAACACATGCAGGTAATATCATCCAGCCTGATGAGTCAGTTGGATGAGTGAGGTGCATTTTGAAGCAGGAGAAATCAAGCTGATGTGTCAGGAAGACAAAATAATTGCAGGTCATAATGTCAAGTTATCACATCATTGCCATTATCCAGCCCTAACAGAGACACAACCATCCGCAAAACTCTGCTCCACCGCTGAGTGTGTATCCCACTGATGTACAATTAAACTCTCACCCTATAGGGATCAGTCAAAAATGCTAATTCAGTGGAAATGAAGAGGTGAGCAGATTAGGGTACAAGCAGAGCTGTATGAGGGGCTGCAATGGGCCATTTGTATCAAAAACAATCACATTGCTAACGACCCCTGTCATGATAGTGTAGGGCAGGGGTGCCCAACCTTTTTTGAACCGAGAGCTACTTTTAAAGTTGCCAGTCTGCCGAGATCTACCAGTCCAAATAGAGAGGCGTAGCCATTACTGACAGCCTACTACCAGGTAAATACACACTTCTACTTGTATAAAACTGACCTTTGTACGATTAATACTTCATAAAATACTAAAGATCCTTTATCTTACCTCTTTCTAATCTACACACATACAAGTATTTAACTGAAGTTACACAACAGTGTTGTTGATACAGAGTTGGAGTTTATTCACACGTCACATACTACAGTGGGTAATGTTTTCAAGAAACATTGAACAGTGCTGCCACATATGACACTGGAAAAAAAGAAAAGACTCTGAACCCTTTCTTTGCCATTATATAAAAATAGTGTTGCTACAAAAGTATAAATGAGGCTTACTAATAAGACAACTCAGATCTGAAGCTACACAGGAATCTGCTGCAACAATGCAATAAAAAAGACAAAATTAATAGAATCAAACCTTTTTTTTGTTGCATTTTAGTAGATTATAAAAAGAAATGCCTTTAAAATAGGATGCAAGCAACACTAGTTTCTTAACCTGAATTGATGATAGACTATAATCAATTTAAGTTTGCATTCTTATACCATTTTGTACAATAATTATAATGAATAAGTTCAAACAAACTAAAACTTACAGCAGATTAATAACGGTATCTAACTTGAGTTTTTATTATATCAAAAACCTGTTGAAATGCTACTGTTATTTTTACTGTCCCCCAAAAGCGCGTCGGCAGCCTCCAGGAATGCTTCGTTCACAACTTCGCCGTCTTTGAAAGACTTCATGTGTTACGCAAGAACGTGACTGACACGTTAAGATGCTATGCCTATGGTAGCAGCCTTGCTCTTGTTGTTGGGCCTGGGTTGCGTTCCGATAATCCAAAAATCAGCTCCTAAATTCTAACCCTATCTCCTATTCCTTGACCTCTGAGTGAAACGTCACGGGGTTAAGGGATAGTGGATAGGAGAATTCAAAAGGACTTAGGAGAAGAGACCGCGGTACTTTAGAGAATCCGAATGCACTTTCACTATCCGACGTGTTTATGATGCGCCAGCGGACGTCATGAATGTGCGTCTGCTGCTGTGGGGAAACTATGGAAACTACAGTTTTCTATACAGCGGACTACAACATGGATGTTTAATAAGAACGAGGGACTACTGTAAACTCATCTAGAGACTCTGCACCGTGCTCTGATGCTGTTGTTTTATGCTTTATGAACGTGGACAACAGAGAAACATATTCTTCATGACCAAAGTTGGAATTGAAATAAAAAAGGAAAGTGAAATTTATGCTCGTCACCCTCTCCCTCCGGTCCACATTTATACAAATGATCCCAATATGTATGATTGTATGAACTATGAAAATATCTTAAAATAAATACAAATGTATTTATTATAAACGTTAGTCCTTAACATCTATCAGTGTGTATATCACCATTCAAACATCTTTTAAAAGTTGAACAAACCCCACACAGCTCAGTAAAGACTGTGAGATGTTGACTTTATTTGATAATTTCAGTAAAAACTAACGTTCATATTTCTCTTTTTGATTATAATACTGATGAACGTTCAGAAAAAAGCACTTTGGCAATTTACCACATACGTTTTAAAATGCTTAATAAGCACCGTAACTTTCATGATATCATTTCTCGGTCATAATCGGTTGTTTCCGTGAACGGCCGACTGTTGAGTGACGGCAAATGCTGCGGCTGCAAGGCATTGTGGGGCAGCATTTTCTCCTCTCCTTTCGGTTAGGGAGGTCCAGTGGTTCCTAAGCTAAAGGAGGTTATAAAGGAAGTTTGAAACCTCCTTTCCTTTCATTTGGAGAATTGGAACGGCACTTATCATGGCTGCCAGTGACGTACTTCCTGGTCATTTCACTCCGTTAGGAAGGTTCCTAAGCTAAATGGACTATTGGAATGCAACCCTGGTGAAAATGGACTGCTGTGCATTTAGCTGTCCTTTCAGGTCCCTCCCCTTTTGGAGCGTAGGGCAGAATTTGGAGGGAATTCCGTCTCGTAGCGTTCGTGCACTGTTTTGAAATGCCGCTCCTAAATTACCCTTCTTCGATAAAGCCACGCTCGCATTGCAGATGAGACAGATGGACTTTGAATTGGAATAGATACAAAAATAATTATCCTCCCACTCGGAGTGAGAATTATATATGTTTTGCTTCTGCCATAATTGCGGTCTTGTGTGTGTGCGGACTGTCACTCCTGTTGACACGGACAACGTTAGCGAACTAGTGCACAGTCACACTGCCCACTGCTCACCAGCCACGCCCCGACACATGGGGTCACGCCGGCCAATCACAAAGCTTTGATGCGTCAAGTGCATTATTCTGGCACAGGAAGATTATGTTACAGGACATTAACGATAAAACAGAATATTGTTGTTCTATTTTTAGACACATCTCGCGATCGACTGGGAATCTCCCCGCGATCGATTGGGTTGGGCACCCCTGGTGTAGGGCAACGACCTGTTGGCATGGTCAGCACCCTACTCCTGACCAGGTAAGCACAACTTTCAAAGTAGACTGTGAATTGGATTTCTGAATAATATTAAGAGGAACACTAAAATGGTGGTAGATGTTTGGCAAAGTACTGTTATGATTACTAATGCAGACCTAGATTTGAAGATGAGCTTTGAGAGGACTCAAGAATACATAATGAATGTCTCAATGAAAACAACTTTACCTAATTGGATAAAGATGGCAAGCTGACACATTATTTGAACGTCCTAATTTATGTTCTTTTTGTGTTTTAAATGTGTATTGGAGGCGGTATGAACTCTAATAGACCTATTGCCACCAATTGCACCATCTGCTTGTTTAGCTAGAAATGCTTTGATTACCTAGATCTTCTTGAAACAGCCTGATTCTTTACTGTTTCTGACTGGTACCATTCATAGTTATTATTAGTATTAGTCAAATAGTACAGTTTCTGTTGGAAAAACATGGCGGTCTCCCATCAAGGTCACCTCTGCTGCAGCTCTGTATCGAAGATAAAAAGCTCTTGCGTACTGCCTGAAAACATTTGTTGTTTATAAAATGTGGCACAAATGAAAGCGACTGGGAGTATTCTGCAGATAAAGCCGCAGAGCAGACCTTCTTCCTATTAGACTTCAGCAGCTCTTAGTGGTCACTGTTGAGGACTGCAAGATGCTGCTCAGCACTGCATCCTTACATCTGGAGTTTAAAAGCAAATGCAACCACAATCACAGCATTAAAATATGTGTGTGATTGTGACAAAAAAAAGGCTTAATTCCCACCAGTATGTGCTATAATTGGAAATATACTCTGTTGAAAATAGTTTCCTAGAGAAATCCAATAGCATAAGGTTTTTAATTTGACAGGGGAACATCCGTGACAACTACAATATCTGTTAAAAGATTAA
The DNA here is from genome assembly GCF_902827175.1 of Gymnodraco acuticeps. Classification (NCBI taxonomy): domain Eukaryota; kingdom Metazoa; phylum Chordata; class Actinopteri; order Perciformes; family Bathydraconidae; genus Gymnodraco; species Gymnodraco acuticeps. The sequence continues at coordinate 537,097 of NW_022991840.1, forward strand.
TCTACACCTGTTTTACAATAATGCTTGCCTATTCACGGCTAATTTTCTCATTGACTGAATTAAGTGCATGACTGATATCTCAAAATGAAGCTATAATTAATCTGACATTCCCTTATGTTGTGTATTTCTCCCCATATTGCCCAAACACTTGATCATGTTTAAATCATCTCTCATCTCTGAGTTTGTATCCTATTAATGATTCAGTGACTCACAGCTTCATCTCACAGTTTTATCAGGAGCACTGGATGAGGAGAGGATTAAGTATGTGGTGGAAGGTGCATGGTGTGTATATCAAAACACTGAATGTTTGGATATATTTTCATTAGAGATTTGGATGATGACTCTAGTATTAGCTGCAGTTCAGCGAAAACATCTGCAGACATTAAGAATTTAAGAGGTTTTAAGAGGTTGTGGGCAGAGCAGAGCCGTTATGGTCTTACATAATTCCTGATTTTTGTTGTTTTAAAGCCTGGAGAGCAACAATCCAGTCTCTGATGTTACCAAATGTTTCCGGCCTAGCTCAAAATGGTTATTATCCTCGTTAAAAGAATACTTCAATCCCAAAATGATAATTTGCTTAAAGAAAACACGGACAAGTAATACAAAAATGGAAAGTCTTGATGAATGGAAGTACATTTGGGGATTGTCATAAACAGTTAAACTAAATGAAAACATCTGTTTATTTACCCTCACACAACTCATGCAGTATTATCAAAGTCTGATTCTTTTGTAGTATGCTCACTTCATGCATTGTGGTTAAAAACATACACAAACATTGCATCTTGATCAGGCAAGCTATCATCCTCTTAAAGGTCCCATGTCATGGCCATTTCCACTGATCATAATTCCATTGTTGAGGTCTACTAGAATAGATTTATATTGTGCAATTTTCCAAACTCACATTGGTTTCTCAAACAGCATCTCTGTAAACTACGTGTATTCACTGAATTTCACTCTCTGCCTTTAACGGCTCGTTGTGGCTCCAATAGCTCCAGCCCCCACCCTCCCTGTGAGCACAGTGTGCTCTGATTGGTCGGGACGTTGTGAATCGCGCTGAGCTCCGTGGAGGTGTGGTTTCCTTGTTTAGCGATACACAGCCAAACTCATCCTGAGCACACACAAAGTCACAGCCGAAGTAAAAACAATAAATGTGGCTTGAGATTGAGTAAGACAAAGGTTGATAAACGCTGTGAGAATGGGTCTGCAGAGAGAATTTCGCCGCGATCCCAACTGTCCGTTATCAGCCTGCAGCCAGGGAGGAGAAATCAGCAGAGCTGCCTGCACTGAGTGTGTGAGGAAGTCTGTGGATTGGTCAATTTGGACCAATCAGCGGGGGCTTAACGTAACGGCTCCGCAGACGTAACGTAACGGCTCCACGGATTGGTCCATTTGGTTCCGGATAACCAGAGCCCTAGAGAGATAGGGCTCTGTGGATAACGCATGACTGTATCGCGTCATAGCTCTGGGCGCGGCTACTGGCCATTCCTACGTCACAGTACCCAGGAAGTAAACAATGGACAATGACGTATCTCCAACAAGGCGTTTTGGGGAGGTATTTTCTGTGTTAGAGTTTTACTCGCTACAGGGTGTAGTTCGAGGGTTTTGACTCTGCACACCGTTTACATGCATAATAACACACAAGGGGACGGGTAATAACCCGGAAAAGCATGACATGGGACCTTTAAATGTATATGGCTGTTTTTAATTTTTTTTATTGTTTAGTTTATTCTGGTTTGTTTTGTGTCTGTATCTTTTATTTTAAATGTATTTATTTTATGTTTTGTGAGCTGAGCTGTGTGATTTTATATTTTATATATCTCTCTGTACAGCACTTTGGTCTGGAGGTTTTAAAGTGCTATATAAATAAAGTTGGATTGGATAAATTCTGTTAATTTGCTTTTTAAAAATAAGTTTTAGGCATTAAGCATCTCTAAGTTTTCTTCATGCATTCAAAGTAACACAGGAGGAGTTATTGAGATTATCAAATGATAACTTGGGGGTAAAGAACACCTTTTAATTATGGAAGTTCTATTTAAGAAATACCCCGACTGATCCATGTTGAAGAAAAACTGAGAAAGGCAGCAAATGCTAGATTCCTGAGGAAGTAGCTGCCATTTCCTGTTCAGTCAAGCAGCAGTGTGTATGATAAGACGAGGAACACCCCCCCACCGCCGCCCGAAACACTACGAGTTGTTTCTCCGCCTCTCCTTTCCTACGGCACTCCCTCGTCCCCCTCCCTGCCCTCCTGGCCTCTGTCCGGCGGCCCTCTGCAGCTGGGTTTTTAATCTCCCAGCACCATCACTCAGGATGGACTCCAGACCCACCAACCTGATGCTGCTGCTGCTTCTCACCTGTCTCCTGCACTCCTGTAAGGACCCACTTCTGTGCTGCAAAGGATAAAGGATGTTCCCCTCAGTTAAACCTCATCTGGTGATTCTCACTTCTGTCTTTTATGTATTTTTCTCCTCACACAGGGCAGTGTGCCAGAGGACAGTCGTGTAAGTAGAACTTCATTGGACTGTATATTATTTTGTAACTATTGTTTAATAATTGGTCTAGGGTGTTGAAGGGACAGTTTCAGGTTATCCAGTTCTTGCTGTATTAGATGAGAAAGTTATTTTTACCTGGCACAGTTATTTTTTTGCAGGAAGTGGGCATTAGCGTGCACTGCTGGCCTCCTTGATATTTTCAAGTATTTTGTAAGATCTATTGAAGCTATTTTTAGCAGTTAGAGGTGAAGCTGGGTAATCTTTCAAATCAGCATGAGTTTGAATGAACCTTTCGATTTTTAAATAGCTTTCAAACTGCATTTGTCTCAATGCTTCTTGTTTTTTTGTTGTGTCAGTGTTTATCTGGAGCTCCTAGGTGGTCACTTTTATAAGGAAATAATTGGACATTTTGGGGAAACACACTTTGTTAGATTAGCATATTGAAACCACTCATGTGTGCCCGCTCAATGTGACACTTCAGCCAGCAATTGGTTAGCTTAGCATGAAGACTGGAAAGAGGGGGAAAGCACCTCTAAAGCTCAAATAGCAAATTGTAATTGTTATACTTAGGTGTATTGCAGATATTGAACAAAATAGGACTTACTTGTTAGTTGGTGAGCCTTAAATGTGCTGGTAGAATGTTTTTAAGCTAGTTGTTTCACCCTCTTTCCACTTTCCGCTAAGCTACGCTCACAAGCTACTGGCTGTAGCATAAGCATGCAGAGTGGTTTAAATCTTCTAATCTAACTCTGCAAGAGCACAAATAACTATTCCTTTAAAAGAGCAATACCTTTATGTGTCTTTTACTTAATAATCTAACAGTCTAAAGCTTTTATTCCACAGCTTTGAAGGAAGGAACTGTCTCTCTACGTTTGTACTATTTCTACAGAAAGTATGAAACTGTTTGATTTGAAATAACACTCTTGTCCAGATTTTCCAGACGCAACCCCAGATTTAATCTAACTCATTAAACTGGAAATGATGGAGTAAACAAAGTCGTTCACTGCCTAAATTGCTGTACTGTACATCAGTTATCCCAAACTAACAACAGCAGGGTTGCCAACTCTCACGCATCTGGCGTGTGACACACGCTTTCACTCTCAATCTCACGCTCTCACGCTGCCCAAACTATTCTCACGCCAAAAACAAGAATACCGAAGACTAGAAACGGTTTTGAAAACTTTTGTCAGGTAGTAATCGTCTTCTCAATAGAACATCTTTGATAATATCTTCTGGCCAATCAGAATCAAGATAACGGCGTGGTGTTGTTCCAGGAAGTCCCGACGGAGAATACTTTTGCTGTAGTACATCTCTATATACATCGATACAACATTACGTGTTGATAGAAATCAACACGTAATGAAATAAGACCCCACGGTTTGATGCTTGATAGGTGCAGGGACGTGCACAGGTACGGGCTAATGTTGCCAGGGCAACGGCCCGTTTGGCCTTTTTGGCTGACCTGCCCCTCTGGAGAGAGCGAGAGTTTATTTTTATTTTTTCTGTTGTGGCCGAATCAACATGATCGAGGATCTCATTGTTTTACCTTAAGGGATATAGGCCTACACTGTGGCCCTAAAGCAACTGCTCCATTATCTGTATCAAATGCAGACATTGATGCCACCAAATGTCAAAATAAAAATAGAAAGTAGGCCTACTACAAATAAACTGGAATTCATTTACATCTTAAATTATGAATATATATATATATACACAAAAAAAGGTTTACAAATATCCAACCTTCAAATTGCTTTTTTAAATCAACACTGCTCTGCACACTTGCTAAAGAACATTTGTCTGGAAATCTCAATTCATTTGTAGGGCTGTGAGTATGGCCAAAAGTATGGGAGTAAATCTCACTGTAAACTATTTAATCATCACCAAATTCTGTGTTATTATGACCGATCATAACTCAGCTTTATGCAGACATATTTAGCATGGTGTACAGGGCCGCTTCTTGGCATATCTGGGGGGGGGCGCTGCGCTGGCAGATCTGGGAGGGAAAAAAACATTTTTACTGTTTGCGCTCATCCTAATTTTCGGCCTTGATGTAACAGCATTCATAATTAAGTCAAGGTAACACCCTTTTCACCCCGGGTTACACTTTTCATTTGCCCTGTACGATGGGCGCTGTAAGTGATGAAAGTGGGGGGTGTTGGCTTATCAGGCGTCCGCAGCTCACAGCCAAAGTGGGTGTGGGATCGAGCGAGAGAGATAAATGCAATTGATGTAAACAAATATTTCCAAGGCACTCTTTTATAATTATTGGGGTAAACAGGTTTGAAATCATTTCAATGTATACTATAGGACAGTAATCCAAAAATATTGTTTAAAACTTGAGAGATACAAAAATATGCATAAATAAACGTTAACTAGGTAAAATAAGATATGAATGAACAACAAAAATAAAATAAGTTGCATTTATTTGCTATTGGCTATGGTAGGTTATTGGTTATGTTCACATACTTATTTGATTATTAAAATGTAAACCAATCTTTTTCATATGGGTGTTTAGAGTTGTACCCCCTAGGTCAGGTCTCTAGTAATGTGTGCTCAAAGTGCACCCGATTGAAGCATTTTACTTTAAATGTTCAAACATTTCTTCCTGGGGGGGCATACCCCCGGTCCCCCCTAGAGGATGTGACGTCCACACCCCAATTCAAACATGTTCATACAATACCGAATACATTTGAAGCCTTTTTGATGTATATTACCAACATGTCAATACGTTTCTGTGTTTGTAGTATATTGGTCTTTTGTAGAGATTTTTCATTTATTCTTTATATATTCTATTGTGTATTCCTTGGGTACTTTTAGCTTTTCTATTGTACGATTGAAGTAAATGTGGGAAGCGTTTAACAACAGCCATTTACTTCAAAGATAGTTCGCAATGTTATTCTTATTTTTGTTAATCCTGGAAGAATGCCAGAAAAAAAAGACATTTTCTTCAAGAATAAAAAAAAACATGACATTAGTAATTGTGAAAACAAATTAAATAAGTTGTTAGGTTAAGTCAGGGCCGGTTTTTGGCATAGGCGACATAGGTGGTCGCTTAGGGCGCCAGATCTGGGGGGGGGGGGGGGGCGCTGCGCTGGCAGCTCTGGGAGGGAAAAAAACATTTTTGACTGTTTGCGCTCATCCTAATTTTCGGCCTTGATGTAACAGCATTCATAATTAAGTCAAGGTAACACCCTTTTCACCCCGAGTTACACTTTTCATTTGCCCTGTACGATGGGCGCTGTAAGTGATGAAAGTGGGGGGTGTTGGCTTATCAGGCGTCCGCAGCTCACAGCCAAAAGTGGGTGTGGGATCGAGCGAGAGAGATAAATGCAATTTATGTAAACAAATATTTCCAAGGCACTCTTTTATAATTATTGGGATAAACAGGTTTGAAATCATTTCAATGTATACTATAGGACAGTAATCCAAAAATATTGTTTAAAACTTGAGAGATACAAAAATATGCATAAATAAATGTTAACTAGGTAAAATAAGATATGAATGAACAACAAAAATAAAATAAGTTGCATTTATTTGCTATTGGTTATGTTCACATACTTATTTGATTATTAAAATGTAAACCAATCTTTTTCATATGGGTGTTTTACGGCCCGTCCACACAGCAGCGTGCGTTGAAAGCTTCACCATTCACTTTGAATGGGGTGACGTCACTTGGCTCGGCGTGGCTAGGAAACGGGCTCCGTGTTACAAGACGGGTCGGGGGTTTGGCGGTACCACTGCAGACTCTCTGCACACACACACACACACACACACACACACACACACACACACACACCGCTGCAGACTCTCTGCACGAAGGAGCCACGGTGCTGCAGCTCCTGATCGGAGCAGAGACACACGTTCACTAAGCGGAAAAACGATATCCTGTCACAGAGATCTGCTATTTTAAATTTTAAAGTCAACACATATCGACCCTAAATAAAGTCTATATTGAGAACGAGAGATGTTTTGACATTATGGCTTAAACAAATGACAAATGAGCGAGGGCGATGACGTCAGAGCATCGTCCTATGTGCCGGGGCTGAGCCCCGGACAGCCCTGGACAGCCCCGGCCCAATTTAACCCCTGGTTAGAGGCCCTATTTTATCAGTATTTCTGGACTGCACAGCAGTTACAATGGTCAAACTACATTAGAACAGAATTGTCCCCATTTTGTCTTTAATAGTTACTAACATTAGATATTTTAATGAGATATGGACCGCAAAACAAAAAATGTCCCTGATTTTCATTTTTGAAATTAAGTCACCGAATGCAAGTAGTCGCCTTAGCTTATTTTGTTATGAGATGTGAATTACAGTTCAATTTAGTTGATGTAATAATCATTTGGTTTCTTTTACATTAAAAAAAGGTCTTATGTTTTTTTTTCGGGGGGAGGCCCTTTTTCCAGTTTAGAGCAATAGCCCCTCCAAATGTCTGTGCACGTCCCTGGATAGGTGTGTGGGCTGTCTTTCATTTTGACACAGAACAATGGGGCCTATCCACCCTTATCCACAATGTAAAGTAATTCACACAGCCTCTTCCCTCTTCTCTCTGTGAGGATCAGCAGGTTCAGCTTTCAGAACAAAGTAACAAAAAACTAAAATGGCATTAATTTTTTTAATATGTCGTGTAGTAATAGATTTATTTATTTTTCTTCTCAAGAGAGTACCAGAATGTGTATTTTATGTTAGTAGCCTATTTCAAAACTAAAACAAAAAAAATCTCCTGGGGGAGAATCCCCCCAGACCCCCCTGCAGGGGTTGGGTTTTCAGCATGTCAACTCTTTCACCTGTGGAGAGATTGCAGGATTGGCTCCAGGTCGCCCTTTTTATTTACTACAAGACAAATGTGCCTTTTTATTTCATACAGTTCAATTTGGATTGAGACAGGGAAATAATCTAAACCTCACGCGTGGCGTTTCACTGTCAAGGGGAGCGTGTATGTAATTACATTGCAAATACTGACATGAGCCCCACCACTGTATGGGTTATCCCTACCATAGATTACCCAACACAAATACTCTCTCGCAACTGCCAACCCGTATTGCGCAAGCGCAGATCTAAGATCCAGTAGAAATGATAAAAAAGTAAAAGTCTGCTGCTTATTGTTCTACTAGGCCAAAATAGAGTCAAAGAGTATATGAGAGTGAGATAATTAATATATTTGGCAGTTTGGAGTAAGTCTGTAGATTTGTTTGTGTGTGTGTGTTTCATGTATAGCTCTCACGATAATTATTTTTGTTGGATACATTTTCCCGGAAATTATTGTGATAACCGATAATATTGTCAGCACCGTTGTATGACCATTTTAGACCACTGACATAATGATAATATATAATAATAATTCAAGTACATCCTTTCAAACTGCTAGTCACATCCTCATGTAAATGGAAATGTATCGAGTTCATTTTTATTTATCGTACGATAAGTCAATTAATTGCTTATCGCGACAGGCACACAATAAAACAGTGGAAACAAACATGTGTTTGACTTTCAATAGTGAATGAAACTTTGTGCCCTTTATAGTCTGTGTCTAATATTGTGTATTTGTATATATTATATATATATCCTATATATAGGCTATGCTAAGGTCCCACTGCTGACACGATAGCAGTCATTTCGTGCGCATATGTAATTAAACCCATGATATCAAAATCTCACTCCAGCCAGTTACCCAAAGTTGGCAACCCTGCAACAGTACTTTCAGGATGTGGACTAAGTAATTGGTTGGTTCCTGTAGAGGCAGGGTACTCCTGTTGCTGTTGTTGCTAAAGGAGAGCAAAAGCTGGGATAAATCAACACTGCTCTCCCAGGGGTGATGAGAGGGTCAGACGCTGTTTGTTGAAGCTTTTTCCTTCCTTCAGCCGCTCCTGCTTACTGTGCAGTAGACTGCAGGCCGGGGAGCGCCTTCCTTCACCTTTATTGTGGAGAGAATAATAGACCGAGACTGTTGTATTGTATTATTATCAGCCCCTGATGTTGGTTTAATAAACGAGGCATGCAGTCTTTATTATTATTTCTTGTGCATGTTTCTTACTCTATTTACTTGTGTATTTGTACTCGCAGCATACACTATAGACACCGTCAGCCTTACAATCCTACCCAGCAGCACCGTTCAGAGCGGGACACTGGTGACCCTGCGCTGCCAGGTCAGAGTCAGCCATGACAACATCCCTCACCTGACACACACTTTCCAGCTCAGCCGAGACGACATCCCCATCAACTCCTCCACCACCACAGAGGACTCACTCGTGTATGAGCTGAACCCGGCCCGGGCAGCTGACTCTGGGAGTTATGAGTGTCGCGTCACAGTGAAGGACAAGAGCAGACCCAGCTATAGCCAAAAACTCGACGTCACAGGTAGAGCTCAAACTAGGTTTATTTATCTTTAATTGGTTGGATTTGTTTTATGTTATTGCTTGCGTCTGGGTAATGTGATAATGTACCTGAAATTGACCCATATATCAGCATGTTTATGGAGAGTTTAAAAAAGTTAGGCATACCCAATGTTTTCTTTTTTCACAATTGATGAATAATGTATTCTACTGCCAGCCATGACAGAAGTCTTCCGATGTCCTGCCTTCTGCATATTACTTGAAGAACGCTATGATTCTTTAAATGTGTTCTTAGTTTTGTTCTAGTAAACTCTAATGTTGGACAATTGGTAGGAGCTATAGGACGAAAATAAGCAACCATTGTACTGTATTAGGGATGCCAGCGATTATTCGATTATTCGAATATTCGTTACAGTCTCCATAATCGAAAATTATTTTTAAAATTCGATTTTATTTATATATATTTTTATTATTATTTATGTTTTTTTTTTTTCCTGGCTTAGTTTCAACCAAAATATAGACTAATGCTAATAATAGTATTAATAATTGCAAATGGCCATTGGTCACACCACCAGTTTGTTTTACTGTAAACTTGGAGGAAGCCAGCAGCGCAGCCCTTCGCTGCGCTGCTACACACCGCCCCCGCCCACCCCCCCCCCCCCCCTCTCCGTCACATGTGCGATTGATTTATTGGACTGAGAACACAACTAAAGATGAACAAAGGAAAGAAGAATTCAAATGAAGTCAAATGCAAGTGGAGTACTTCGTGACCACAGAGTGTGAACATTGTTTTTTTTTCGCCAGGGCTGTCCGATTTTCGATTTTGATCATGGTCAGTTTCTGGCATCCATATACTGTATATGCTGCAGAAATGAAGATGTGAAGTTATTTTTAATGCGTTAAAAAGAATTCAAGCTGTTGGCATTCAAATTTTGGATGGTATAATTTATATTTAAGGGTATCTATTATCAGAAAAGGAATATAATAGCCTACTCAGAAATATGCTTCATTAATGTATAATCATCTGAAAATAAGACTGATCACTGGACATTTAACATACAATCATGTTTTTTTTATTTTCCTGCTGCAGGAAAAAAAGGTATTTTGTCTTAGAAAAACAAACTATGTAAAGGATAATGTTGAACTTAACTATTCACATTATTTAGATATTGGGCTATAACACACAATTATGCGTATGACACTTCAGATCCTCATTGTTGGTGGTCATTTGAGAAAGTTCAGATAATACAGAATATCACACACCTCATTCCCAGGCAGTTCAAACTCTTATATCTGAACCAACAACATCATTATGTAGAGTTTGACTTTACTTTAACTCTGCTATTGACTTTTTCCTCTCCTCAGGCCTGCAGACCCCCATCCTGTATTTAAATAAGACTTCACCCTATGGGAGTGAGGAGTTCACTGCCTCCTGCAGCGCTCCGGAGGAAAAAGGATTCCTCATCTTCCGTTTTTTCCAGAAATTAAGGAATGGAAAGATTCAGAAGATAAAGCAGCCAGCGCCCACCGGGAACTCAGTAGAGACCACGCTAGTCCTGAGGGTGATTGGAGACAGCCATCTGTACTGTGACTATGAGGTCAACTTAGTTTCTGGGGTCAGACTCTCCAACAGCAGCGAGGAGATTCCAGTAATAGTCAGAGGTGATTGTCTTCTACTGTATGTCTCCACAAAGAAAATCTGATTGATAAAAGAAATGTGTTTGATTGACTTACATGCGTTGTTGTGTCTTGCAGAACTCTATATTTCCCCGATCATGAACGTGCTGCCCTCCCCTGAGGTCTATGAGGGTGAGATCATAGAGGTGGTCTGCAAAGTGGTGAATCCACCCAAGAACGTTGAGGTTTTCCTGACAAGAGACAGGAGGATCCTCAAGCAGGCCCCAGTTAGCCTCAGTCATCGATTCATCGCAAAAGAAGGCGACTCTGGGGAGCTTGCGTGCAAGGCGGAGTGGGGCAATGTGCACAAAGAAACCTATAAAACCATCAAAGTCAAAGGCAAGGACTGCATAACAGTTAGTTGTGAGATAACTTATATGACATTAAGTTATTTAAATCTATCAACTCCTTAACACGTTTAAGTATGATGCTTTTTTTTTACTCTCCCTCTCCAACAGAGCTGTTTTCAAAGCCACAGCTGACAGTGAAGCCCGTCGACATTTTTGAGGGAGACCACTTCCAGCTGACCTGCTCTGTCTCCATTTATGTTCCCGAGAAGATCAGCAACGAAAGCATCAAGTTCTCCATCTACAAACATAACAAAGAAATCACCTCTTCATACACTTACATGACTGTGGCGCAGCCTTCTAAAAACGGCAACTACACCTGCAAAGCCCAAGCAGCTTCCCTCACACACAACTTTATAAAAGAAAGCCAAACAGTTGTTGTTAAAGCAAAAGGTGAGTCATCACGTGTAGGAAGTTGAGCACACTGCTGGTTTGGACTTAGAGGAAGTGGACATTTTAATACATTGTGCAGATATTTGTATTTGATTCTTGCCTTTGTTTAAGTTTTGGATGAAGAATCTACAAAAATGTATCATCATTGATATTTAAGTAAGAACATTTTGTAGGTGAAGTTGATGGATGGATGGATAGATAGATAGATAGATAGATAGATAGATGTAATAGTAGTTGCAGTAGTAATATAAGTAGTAGTAACAGTAGTAGTAGTGGTAGTAGCAGTAGTAGTAGTGGTAGTAGCAGTAGTAGTAGCAGTAGTAGTAGTAGTGTTAGTAGCAGTAGTAGTAGTGGTAGTAGCAGTAGAAGTAGTGGTAGTAGCAGTAGTAATATAAGTAGTAGTAGTAGTAACTTTAGTAGCTTCAGCAGCTGTAGTAGTAGTAGTAGTAGTAGTAGTAGTAGTAGTAGTAGTAGTAGTAGTAGCAGGGTCGGCGTCATGGGGGGTCATTCGCGGGCCATGCCCCCCCAAATGAGTCACTGTGCCCCCCCAACGCAGGGTTGGCAAGCCTTGCCACTTTGCCGTTTTTTCTTTTTTTAATCATAAGTGAAAACGTTTCCACTAAAGGTTTTTTGTGTGAAATACATCAGAAATAAAGAATACAAATATAAAACACAGCCTGAGGTGTGCTCACTGCTGCTCTCTGATTGGTGTGTTGCTTGACCAATGAGCCCCGACCTTTGTTTTGTTATCATTACGTGGCTGTGTGTTTAGATGAAAGCCCAGTAGCGATCTGTTCATCTGTTACACTGATTATACAGTAAAGCCATCGAAAATAATATGATACAGTACAGTACAAGTAGCCTACTTCTGGGTCTCTGTGTTTCATTCAAGCTCGACTCTGTGTGTGTGTGTGGCACGAGCGCATTTTGTGAGTTCGCGAGCGGTAACGTGGAATGTTGTTAGCATCTGGTTAGCTAGCTATGCTAACGGTTATAAAGGGCTGTTTCTACACCAAGGTGGAGGACAGTCCTCTCCTGTCAGACTGAGAGGATCTTATAACGTCAGCTCAGTGAGGTAAGGACTCTCAGTGTTTAGATAGTTCACTTTAGTGTAAGTTATCTCAGTGGGTCTCAAACGGTTTGGTCACCATTTATGTAAGTATTTTCGAGGAATACCTTTATATGATCATTATAGTTATTAAAGAAAGAATAAATGAAAAACGGGTATGAAATACTATAGGACAGTAACACAAGAATACAGTTTAAAAGGGGAGTGATTAGTAAAATATCCATTAAGAAAAAGTAAATCTGTGTACACTTCTGTTTCATATGGATGCTGAGAGATGTAGACTATCCATAGATCTCTTCATTTTGCTCTCAAAATGCACCAGATTGATGTATTTAACTTCAATATTTTAAAAATAATCTTCCCGGGGGAGCATGCCCCCAGACCCTCCTAGAGGAGGTTAGGTCCACCCCCACCTAAAACATGTTCACATGTCCATATCAAATCAAATCAAGTTTTATGTATATAGTGTAGTGCCGTGAAAAGAGAGTCGGAGGCGGTGTATTAAGAATGGAGTTCCAATCTTTATTATCCATTACTTCAGAGAGGTTAACACATGCACTGCTCTGCCATGATGAGCTAGCAGGAATGGCAGCTAAAGCTACAGGTGTTCCCCACTAAAGGGTCCGTGTGGCAACACAATAAGCAAGGTGAATTATGTCCAATAACGTGTCACCACACAAGCCCCCCCAGAATTCACACATAAACAAAATCAGCATGGCGGGGAGGAACGACACGCCGACCCCCACGACTCCTGAGCACGGGAGTCAGAAAAGTGACTCCCGCCTGTGCGGCCCCCGGAAGGGGAGGGACCGGGACAACAGGTCTTAAATCCGTGACAGGGGACGAGGCCGGGGGGCGGCCCCGTCGCGGAGGTCGAGCCAGCACCACAGGCTGGTCCAAGTCCAGGTGAGCAGCCTTCACCCGGTCCACCGAGATGTGCTCGGCCTTGCCACCCAGGTCGACCACCAGGTGCTTGTCCCCGTGCTCCAAGACCCGGAAAGGCCCATCATAAGGGGGCTGCAGGGGGCCTCTGTGCGCATCGTGCCGGATGAACACGTGCTCCGCCGAGCGGAGCTCTGCGGGAACCTGGGACACCTGAGTACCGTGCTGAGTAGTAGGGATCGGAACAAAGGCCTCAGCGGCGTCACGCAGGAAAGCCCGCTGGGCCGACGCCGACCAGGGAGCCGATGCATTTGGGAGGAAATCCCCCGGAACTCTCAGCGGCTGACCGTAGACCATCTCCGCTGTAGAACACTGCAGATCTTCCTTAGGTGCGGTCCTCAGGCCCAGCATCACCCAGGGCAGCTTGTCGACCCAGTTGCCGGCCTTGAGGGCCGCCTTCATGGAGCGATGAAAGCGCTCGCAGAGACCGTTAGCCTGAGGGTGGTAAGCGGTAGTCCTGTGCAGCTTAACCCCCAAACCGCCTGCCACAGCGTTCCAGAGCTCGGACGTGAACTGAGAGCCCCTGTCTGAGGAAATGTCTGACGGGGTGCCAAAACGACACACCCACGTTGCAATGAAGGCCCGGGCAACGTCTGCGGCTGATGTCGAAACGAGCGGAACCGCCTCCGGCCAACGGGTCGTCCTGTCCACCATGGTGAGGAGGTAGGAAAACCCCTGAGAGGAAGGCAACGGACCAACCAGGTCAATGTTGACGTGATCAAACCTCCTCTCAGGCACCAGGAAACGCTCCAACGGGGCCTTCGTGTGGCGGTGCACCTTAACGCGTTGACAAGCCACACACTCCCTGGCCCAAGTCCTCACGTCCCTTTTCAGTCCTTGCCAAACGAACTTCGCCGCTACCAAACGGACCGAAGGTTTAATGCCGGGGTGTGACAGGCCGTGCACAGCCTCGAACACAGGACGCCTCCAGCTGGCAGGGACGACAGGCCGCGCCAGGCCCGTAGAGACGTCACACAGGAGAGTAATGCCCGCGTCGCCGAACACCACGTCCTCCAAGCGCAGCCCCGCGCTCTCCACCTTCAGGGCCTGGACGCCGGGATCTGTGACCTGGTCTGCCGCCATGCGAGTATAGTCCAGGCCCAACTGGACGGCACCGATGACGACCCTGGAGAGGCAATCAGCAACCAGGTTCGACTTGCCAGCCACGTGCTTAATGTCCGTAGTGAACTCCGATATGTAGGACAGCTGCCGCTGCTGACGTGCCGACCAAGGCTCCGCCACTTTTGACATGGCAAAGGTGAGCGGCTTGTGGTCGACAAACGCCGTAAATTCACGGCCTTCCAGCATGAAACGGAAGTGCCGCACGGCCAAATAAAGTCCGAGGAGCTCCCGGTCAAAGGCGCTGTATTTGCGTTCTCTAGGCGTCAGCTGGCGGCTGAAAAAGGCGAGCGGCTGCCAAGCGCCCTCCACCGACTGCTCGTGCACTGCGCCGACCGCGTAGTCTGACGCGTCCGTGGTGATGGAGATGGGAGCCGTAGATGATGGGTGTGCCAGCAAAGCCGCCTGAGCCAACGCGGTCTTGACCTCAGCAAAAGCGCCGTCCGCCTCTGCTGTCCAGTCGATCTCCTGGACGGGGGTCTTGCCTTTCAACGCTTCATACAGCGGCCGCATGATGTGTGCGGCCCGGGCGATGAAACGGTGGTAGAAAGTCACCATCCCCAGAAACTCACGGAGCGACCGGGCTGTGAGCGGGCGAGGAAACGCCGCAACAGCCTCCACCTTCGCTGGCAGAGGTGTCGCACCGCCCTTGGTGACGCGGTGCCCCAGGAAATCGATGTCCGACACCCCGAACTGGCACTTTGCAGGATTGATGATTAATCCGTGTTCGTTGAGCCGTGTGAAAAGGGCTCGGAGGTGGGACAGGTGCTCCTGCACTGAAGCGCTGGCGACGAGTATGTCGTCGAGGTAAACAAACACAAACGGCAGGTCCCGCAGCACCGAATCCATCAGGCGCTGGAACGTCTGAGCGGCATTCTTGAGTCCAAAAGGCATCCGCAGGAACTCAAAAAGTCCAAAAGGCGTTATCACTGCTGTCTTGGGAATGTCCAGGGGGTGCATGGGCACCTGGTGGTATCCACGCACCAGGTCCACCTTGGAAAACACCCCCGTACCGGCCAGATGCGCCGAAAAGTCCTGAATGTGCGGCACCGGATAGCGGTCAGGCGTAGTGGCGTCGTTGAGGTCGGCGGTAATCCCCGCACGGGCGGAACCCGCCGTTCGATTTGGGAACGACGTGCAGGGGGGAAGCCCAAGGACTGTCGGAGCGGCGGACAATGCCCAGGCGCTCCATGGTTGCGAACTCCGCCCTCGCTACAAGCCAGCTTAGAAGGGTTCAACCGCCGGGCCCTGGCGTAGACAGGAGGCCCCCCGGTAGTGACGTGGTGTTCCACGCCATGCTTAGTGGTAAGCGCAGAGAAGGTGGGTAGCGACAGGTCTGGAAACTCGGCCAACAGTCTGAGAAACGTGTCTGCACCTGACAGCGAGCCTGACAGCCCGTCGTACGCTGCGCTGCCAAGTGTGCACACGAGGGAAGAAAACGTTAAGGCATCAACCAAACGCCTATTCTTAACGTCCACTAAGAGTCCATGAGCACACAAAAAATCCGCTCCGAGGAGGGGAAAAGAAATGTCCGCTGTCACAAAATCCCAGCTGAAACGCTGTCCTCCGATGCACAAACACATAGGCCTCACGCCGTACGTGCGAATGGGACTGCCGTTAGCCGTCGTCAATCGCGGTCCGTGCCCCCCACGGGCGACGTCTTCACTCGACGCTGGAACTACGCTCCGTTGAGCGCCCGTGTCACACAGAAACAGGCTCCCCGAAACGCTGTCGCTGACGAAGAGGAGCCTGCACGTGCCGCCGACGCTCAGAGCCACTACTGAGCGCCGGCCCCTCCGTTTCCCGGGGGTTTGTAGCTGCACGGAGCGATGCATCTCTTCGCCCTTGTCCCGAAACGTGCGTGGTAAACGCACTCTCCGGCGTCTCCACGCCGGCTAGCCACAGCCGTGTCCGGCCTCCGCCACGCTTTCTTGACTGCCGGTGGGCCGCTGAGCGTCGCGGCTAACGTCTCTGCCCCGGGCTGTTGCGTAGCCAGGAAAAAACGATCCGCTTCCTCAGCCAAAGCACGGGGCTCCGTGACAGGCGTGTTGGCCAGCGCCGTCTGTACCCGGGGAGGCAAGTGACGCAGGAAAATCTCCGTGAATAAAATACGGGGATCTTCCCCCCCTAGCAGATTTAGCATTTTCTCCATTAGCTGGGATGGCTTGCTGTCTCCTAGGCCTTGAATGTCAAGTATCTGGCGGGCCCTCTCCTTAGCAGATAAGCTAAATGTCTTAAGGAGAAGGGCCTTAATCGCCTCATATTTGCCATGATGTGGGGGGGCTGCGATGAATCCCACCAACCTGGATGACGTGGAGCTCCCCAGCGCTGCTACCACATGGTAGTATTTTAGGTCCCCGTCACGGACCTGTCGGCAGGCGAAATGTGCCTCCACGTGTGCGAACCATGCCTCCGCGGTGTGCTCCCAGAATTCCGGCAGCTTTATGAAAACATCGCGCTCAGCCATGTTCGTTAATTTTCCGGAAACTTTCTCGGTAAAGTCAGGGTCACCAGTGTAGTGCCGTGAAAAGAGAGTCGGAGGCGGTGTATTAAGAATGGAGTTCCAATCTTTATTATCCATTACTTCAGAGAGGTTAACACATGCACTGCTCTGCCATGATGAGCTAGCAGGAATGGCAGCTAAAGCTACAGGTGTTCCCCACTAAAGGGTCCGTGTGGCAACACAATAAGCAAGGTGAATTATGTCCAATAACGTGTCACCACAATAGCACATTTTTCAACGATTTTTGGTCGAGCCAAAGTGCTGTACATATAATAAAAAATAACCTACAGTAAAGACACTTTACAGCAAATACAACGGCACAGTTTGTGCAGAATATCAGTATGAGAAAACGACACCCTCTGTCCTTATATGTTTCTGTTTTGGTGGTCGTGCCACAACCGTGCATGTCTGCAGAAGTCATAGGTGCGCTACACAATAGCGCTACACCCTGCAATGTGTGTGAAAGACAAGAGACTTTACAGCATGTTTTTTTAAATTGAAGTTGCGTTGGTGTTTGTGTGTTGGTTGTTGACGGCAGTGTGTGCCCCCCCTTGGTAAATGATTTCCCCCCCATTCGATTTGTTCTAGAGCCGACCCTGAGTAATAGTAGTAGTAGTAGTAGTAGTAGTAGTAGTAGTAGTAGCATGGGCGGATCTACGGGGGGGCAAGGGGGGCAGCTGCCCCCCCACTTTAGAGCCTTGCCCCCCCAGCTGCCCCCCTAACTTTTGTTTCCCTAAAACTGTACTAAAACAAATCTACACTATTTCCACAAGCTTCTCAAGCAACAAAACAAGCATTACATTAGTTAAAAGTGAATCATTTTTTAATATAATTTTAGGCCCGTTAAAAACATAGCTACGGCCCTGCATTAAACTGCGGAGCGGCGTTCACACAGACCGCGGCTCACACCGCTGCAGAGAGGGAGCGAGCTGTCCCAGCACCTATGGACCAGCTTCCCCTGGGAGCATTTCCCTTTCCACTAGTTTTGTTTTACTAAGGACGAGAGCTTGAAACTAAATATTAATAAAACGCTGCCGTTTGAATCGATAGCGTTTAACAGACGGGCGCTGTTTGGGGCGTTACGTTACAAAATACTACGCAGACAGCGTTAGCTGGGAGGTCGATCACTTTGCTCAACTACGCGGTAGCCTACTATTACATCCACGTAAACTACACATCACAGCCATGAGGCCAGATCAATGAAACCAGGATACATCCTTTACCGTAAAAACTGGATCCAAACACAGCTGCCTGTGTGCGCTTGATCAATACTTTCTGATGTTATATTTATGATATGCTACATATTAGCTAGGCTACATGGCCCTAACGTGTAAAGTTATACAAGCATTTGTACCAGTGCTTTTCACAAGTAGACTCTTGCAGGCCAGAGTATAGGAGTGATTCAACAACAACAAAAAGACATATGAGAAGTGATCAGGACGAACAGAAAGAGGAAAAGGAAAAGAGAGATGAAGAGACCAGGAGGGTCAGAGCAGGAGGAAGAGGAGGAGATGAAGAGACCAGGAGGGTCAGAGCGGGAGGAGGAGATGAAGATATTAGTGAAGAAGAAGAAATGCATGTGAGGAATAAAGATGAAGTGTCAGAAAGAGGGACAGAGGCAGGTATCAGGAGGCAGATTAAACTCCAGCTGGACCACATGGTATGTTCTTATTCTCCTTACATATTCCATTACAGCAGCACAATCTAGCAGCTCTTAGTATTGACAAATATTGATTGAAATGTGTTGCTGCACAGGTCACCTGTAGCTCTCTGAAGAGATGGGTGATGTAATTTGTGTACTTAATTATAAATTGAAAAGCTTGTCAATCTTAATCTGAAAATACGAAAACTGAAATATAGGTAAGAGAAGAAACTGACACTTTTGTGATGTAATTCCCTCAATACAGATCACACATGGACTGATCCATTATTTTAATAGGAGGGTAAATGGTATGGCGTGACGGGGTTGAAACAAACTGAGGGACAATATTGCAATTTCATAGATAATTCAAGTATTTTTTCAGAATTTCTTTTTGATCAAGCATATGATTATATTAGCAGCAACATTTTGGGATAATTGGCCATTTTGATTGGTTTGATATTAAATGAATATGTAATAATGCTTATTGAGGACATGCAAATATGTCTGTCTAATACTAAGAAAACCAATTTTTTAAAAACAAAATATATATTTAGTTTTACATTGTAATGCAAAAAAACCTGTTCCATTAATTCATTGCTTTAAAATACATGTTGTAGTTTCCTTTCATTTAAAATGGTTGAGGTAAGCTTGGGGGACTCAAAGGGCACCCGATTGTTTGTCTGAACACCTTGTTTCTCTTGTGCATTAAGAACACTTGTGTTAGGGCATGAATTAACAATAAATAGGTTATATACAGTATAAAATACCACGTACTGTCCGCCCTCCCATGCCACCCTGGCATGACCTCTTGCCCCCCCATGTAAAATGTTCTAGAACCGCCACTGAGTAGTAGTAGTAGTAGTAGTAGTAGTAGTAGTAGTAGCAGTAGTAGTAGTAGTAATATAAGTAGTAGTAGTAGTAACTTTAGTAGCTTCAGCAGCTGTAGTAGTAGTAGTAGTAGTAGTAGTAGTAATATAAGTAGTAGTAGTAGTATTAGTAGTAGTGGTAGTAGTAGTAGTAGTAATATAAGTAGTAGTAGTAGTAATATAAGTAGCAGTAGTAGTAATATAAGTAGTAGTAGTAGTAGTAGTAGTAGTAGTAGTAGTAGTAGTAGTAGTAGTAGTAGTAGTAGTAGTAGTAGTAGTAATAATATAAGTAGTAGTAGTAGTAGTATTCTTCTAGTGCTTTTGACATTATGTGTCTTTGCATGGAAAGGAAGCAACACTACAATTTGCAGTTAACTTTCGTTATGTTTTATATGAAGCAATACAACCTTATTTTCTATGCTAACATTAGCGTTTATAGCTCCTAAGTATCTCCTCATAGTGCTGCAGGCCCGGCTCCTAACTCTTGTTAATCTGTGTCGTGTTCCTTTCTGTTGCTCTGACTAACTGGCTAATTATCTTGTCCCCAGTTCCTGTTTCCAAGCCCATGCTGAGTGTGGTGGGGGGGACGCTGGTGTTGGGAAAGCGCTTCCAGCTGCTCTGCCACAGCGACAACGGCACCCTGCCCATCACCTACACCCTGCGCATCCCCGAGAGCCTGACCACGGTCGCCGTGGTGAACAAACCGGGGGAGCGTGCCATCTTTAACTCCTCAGCCATCTACAAGACTTCGGTTCTCAACAACTTCCTATGCCACGCAAAAAACAGCCAAAAAAGACCTCCAGAAGTGGGGTTAGGGCAGCAGCTGCTCCGCTCACACATCATAGGTGAGTGGAGTGACGCCTCATTCAAGTTGATATTAACATTGGAGACTGTAGAACCAGTAGTGGAAGTTTTTTTGTAGGTACTTGTACTTCACTTGAATATATATATTCATGTTATGCTACTTTATACTTTAGTGGCAATTCTTTACTTTTTTTTACAAATTCAGTTAATAACTACTTTCCAGGTATGGATTGATAATACAGAATATAAATGAAACGATAAAGCATTATGTATTATTAGATGTTAAACTACCCAGCAGTATATCAAGTCATTTAAATAATCCCAACATTTCAAAGGGCAACATTGACATTAATGTATTAATAATAATGATAACAAAAACATTTATTATTTTGAAATCTGATTACTTTTACTGTACTTTTATCTTATTACAATTTAGAATGCAGGACTTTTACAGTGTAGTATTTCTACTTTTACTCAAGTAAAAGATCTGAGTAGTTCTTCCACCTCTGTGTAGGACTAACTTTACATTTCATCTTGTGCAGAGCCTGTCTCAAGACCAGTGTTGACCACGCTGCCCGGCGCGGGGGACATCTCCGAGGGACAGGACGTGACTCTCCTCTGCTCCGTCCAGAGAGGCTCGCTCCCCGTCAGCTACACCTGGTACCACACTGAGACGAAGGGCGCGCTCGCCTCCCAAACCTTCAACAACCTGGAAGGATCCCACACTATCGGCGATGTCCAAGAGGAGCAGCGGGGGGGATACTACTGTGTGAGCAGCAACCCGGCCAACGAAACCAAACAGAGCCTCACTGTCACCATCGCAGGTGTGTTCTAACTTGAGATAGTAGAGATGTTAGCAGAAATAATGGTCAAGGGTGTGATTCATGTTTCTCTATCTCTCTGAACCAAAATTGGATTAAGAGTGTCATGGTTTTATCAC
Source organism: Gymnodraco acuticeps (assembly GCF_902827175.1). Classification (NCBI taxonomy): domain Eukaryota; kingdom Metazoa; phylum Chordata; class Actinopteri; order Perciformes; family Bathydraconidae; genus Gymnodraco; species Gymnodraco acuticeps. The sequence goes on from NW_022991840.1 coordinate 558,222, forward strand.
ACCAAACACAAAACCAGAAATAAAAGCCTTATTTAGGAGATTATGCCATTTTAAAGTTACACAGTGTGTCGATATCTATGTCTATAAATAATAATATTGGTGCTGCTATTTTTATGCCAAATTTAGATTAGGTTATTTTGAGCATTGGCAAAGAAGCTACTATTTGCTAAACCCTGATTGATTTGTATTTCAATTCAGAAAATGCATTTTGTTGGCTTGTTGTCAGACTTTTTACAAATCATCTTCACGGTGTTGGATTTCAGTAACCTTGTTTTTTTATCAGACTTATTTGATTAATAACAGGGATATTTTGGGTTAATATCACATATTATTTACAAAATACTAAACTAAATAATAACTACTTGCAATGTAAAGTAGGTGCTGGAATTTGAATTATTTCACATTGTTGATTGATTCACTCTCATCTCAGGGAGGATCAGGGATTGAAATGATTAAACATGCATAGCCAGACTTGAAAAGTAAACTATGTTAAGAGGAAATGTTTGAGGTTCTGTGACAAAAATGTATTAGCAGTGTTTAATGATCACATTTAAATCCAATTAATATCCTTGCCATTCAAATGTGTTCTGCAGTGAAGATGGCTGGCTGGAAGAAGGGTCTCGTCGCTGTCATCATCATCTGCATCCTGCTCATACTGGCGCTGATCCTCATCGTGGTCTTTAAAAGACGTCTGCTTCTGTTCAAGAGGAGAAGAACCGGCGAGCTGTCAGTGTGAGTAACATGTTCTTATAAAAAATCTGTGTTTTTAAGGGCAAGATGTTTCAGAAGCAGGACTAGGTGGGAAGGTGAGGCCCGTACAGTTTCCTGTTATAAAAATCTGATTGTGTTTTGCGTCCACTTCTTCTCAGGAAGTCAGCCAGCACCAAGGCGGAGCGGCTGAGCCTCACCCAGGCCGAGGCCAATGACGCTGCTAATGGTAAAGTCTGCTGATACAAATACTGAGCTGCAAAACTCAAGATCAAATTATGGACTTGAAAAACAAATTTAAAATGTCTTTTTTGTTTTTTTATTTTTAAAAGAATGAAAGAAGTTGCTCTAGATTTGTAATAACTATTGAGACTGTTGTTTTTTGTCTCTGTTAGTCACCCCAGGCATGATAGGAAAGAGTGTTTGGAGCGAACATGCATCAGGCTCAGGTGAGTGTGTTGAAACATGTTTCAACACGTCAACAAATCCCACAAAAATGTCTTTCAATCATTTCTGACTTCTCTACACTGCATGTGATACTCAGCATGTGCGTTGTTCCCTTTTTTTTTATGTTTATTCATTTCACAGCAAATGATACTCAAAAGGGAGTCAATAATGTATTTGTCGGGAATATTTTCAGCTGCACATGTATATAGTGCTCCAGTGAGTATTTCCAGATGCAAGACAATGTATTAGTGATTAAACACCCAATGCTTGTTTTACCCTGATACTTCGATCCTGTAATGTCAAACAATATACAGTATATGGTACTGTTTGCCTTGCTTCACAAAGAAAAAATTAATTGAACACTACACTCAAATAATACAATATTAACAGCATTTTTCTGCCAAATAACCTGATTTGAATGCAAATATGTTTGATTTGATTTAAAATACTATGATGTGTAACTTTTAACTTGACACTGTGTTGTACTGCAGAGTCTGAGGACCAGAGTAGTGTGACCGCTCCAGAAAAGCCGCAAGAACCTCGATACACTGAGGTGCAGCCGATACAGGCAGACCCCAACAGAGGTGAGACCACCACTGAATGTCAATATTATTTGTGGAATAATTAAAAAACAATGCAAAAATAATAATGTGTTTGTTGTTGCCAGCTCCAGTGAAGAAGGGCACAGAGACGGTGTACAGCGAAGTGAGGAAGTCAAAACAAGGTACGTCTAACATCCTGCTCTCCGTTCAAATCCCACTTACGTTACGCTGTGAGAGAAACAAGGCCACTCACCGACATTTGAAGAAAAAAACCCGCCAGGAAACAGGATCAGCCCTAACTGTAAACATCTGCATTGTTAGTGAAAGAATGTCCCATTAAAACAGAAGGCCCAGTCTCCAGGTGTCCACTTCCTGCTTTTGTCAAAGAGAACTTCCTGTTCTAACAATCTAAACAGTGTGTACATCCGTTCAGACGGAGTGAGCAACACGCTCCATTGTTCCACGCTCATGGGGAAACTCTCGTCCATTGTTTAGTCATTGGCTCCTAATAACTCCTAACGGTTTACATTACATTTTTTACATTACATTGCATTTAGCTGACGCTTTTATCCAAAGCGACTTACAATAAGTACATTCGACCAGGAAGACACAACCTTGAAGAAAACAGAATCATATAAGTACATCAGGTTTCATAGAGCCAAACATTTCAAGTGCTACTCAACTGGCTTTAGATAAGCCAGTCCTTTATTAGTATAAAAGTGCTTCGTTAATAGTTCTAACGCTCGAAGTGGAGTCGAAAGAGATGAGTTTTCAGTTTGCGCCGGAAGATGTGCAAGCTATCTGCCGTCCTGATGTCAATGGGGAGCTCATTCCACCATCCTGGAGCCAGGACAGCAAACCCACGTGTTTTCGCCGTTGGGAACTTGGGTCCCCCTCGCAGCGAGGGCGCAGCGAGTCGTTTGGCTGATGCAGAGCGTAGTGCACGCGCTGGGGTGTACGGTTTAACCATGTCCTGGATGTAGGAAGGGCCAGATCCATTCGCAGCATGGTACGCAAGTACCATTGTCTTGAAGTGGATTCTAGCAGTTACCGGAAGCCAGTGAAGGGAGCGGAGGAGCGGCGTGGTGTGGGAGAATTTAGGAAGGTTGAAGACCAGACGAGCCGCTGCATTCTGGATGAGCTGCAGAGGTCGGATGGCACATGCAGGTAGACCAGCCAGGAGGGAGTTGCAGTAGTCTAGGCGTGAGATGACGAGAGCCTGGACCAGAACCTGAGTCGCTTTCTGAGTCAGCTGGGGACGTATCCTCCTGATGTTGTAAAGCGTGTATCTGCAGCAACGGGTTGTAGCAGCGATGTTTGCAGTGAAGGACAGGTTGTTATCTAGGGTCACACCCAGATTCCTTGCAGTCTGAGTCGGGGAAACAACTGAGGTGCCGATGTTGATTGTTAGGTCAAGAGTGGGACAATCTTTTCCCGGGAGGAAGAGCAGCTCAGTCTTGTCAAGGTTGAGCTTGAGGTGGTGAGCAGACATCCACTGAGAGATGTCAGCTAGACAAGCAGAGATGCGTGCAACGACCTGGGTCTCTGAGCGGGGAAAGGACAGAATTAATTGGGTGTCGTCAGCGTAGCAGTGGTAAGAAAAACCATGCGGGCTAATGACTGATCCGAGCGAGTTTGTGTACAGGGAGAAGAGGAGGGGACCAAGAACAGAGCCCTGAGGGACCCCCGTAGTTAATTGACAAGGGTCGGACTCAGACCCTCTCCAAGTCACCCTGTAGGTACGGTCTTTCAGGTATGAGGTGAGGAGGGAAAGTGCAGAGCCTGAAACTCCAAGTGCTTGGAGAGTGCGAAGGAGGATCTGATGATTCACCGTGTCGAATGCAGCAGACAGGTCCAACAGGATGATGACAGAGGAGAGGGATGCAGTTTTGGCAGTGTGCAGTTCCTCCGTGACAGCAATGAATGTCAGCTGTAGGGACGCAAACAATGATGCAGCACAAGTGAAGGAGAAACAACATAATAGGCCGTTTTCTGCTTAAAGATGATACTTTGTTGTCGATAAAGACTGTGCATGTTAGTGTGAATGTGTGCCACATGATAAGCTCACGGTTTGTGAGTGGGAGTGATGGGAGTGTTAATGACTGTACAAGCCGCCTTTAATCCTCACACTACTTTTGTTTCCTGAACTCGTCCTCTGCCTTTGTTTCTGCAGGTGCTCCAGAGCAGGCTGATGGTGTAAGTACACACACACACACACACACACACACGTCACACACCTACAGTGCATGCACACTACAAAACAAATCAGATGCACACTCATGAATTTGTTGTGCACAGTTTTTATTGTGTGTAGAGAGGAAACATTCAAATACAATTCATTATTTATGTTATTGCTTTGTACCTTTTTGATAATTCCTTTATAATGACACAAACGTTCTGGAAATAACTATACCATTTCTGAAATACTTTATTATTATTTATGAATTGATAATTTATTTTAAATATTTTTTGTATTATATTTTCAATTTCAATCATTATTATTTTCAAATGATTTTCTCAGGTAAATCTTATTTCTTATCTTCTTATTTTATTCTTCGTCTTCCTGTTTCTGCTTAACACCTTAATTTCCCTACGGGGATCAATAAGGGTTTATCCTGTTTTATCTTATTTTCTAATTATTTCAAACTTAAAAATTATTTTTTTTGTTTCTGTCTCACCATCAAATATGAGTGCAAAACTGATTTTCTTAAAGCCCTGAAATTGGGTTTTTGTTTATCTGTATATTCTCACTTGTTAATCTGTTTAAGACAAACTAGTACACATACAAACACAATATTTACTTTACACACAGACATCTCTCAGCCAGCAGCAGTTTGGTGATCCAGCTCTCTGTCGCTCCTCTCAGGGGTCGTTGGAGTATGCAGAGCTGAATCACGACACGCATCACAGTCACAGTGAGGACCAGGGTAACCATGGTGACCACCACACTGTCCAGGAAGACTACATAGACGAGATTGACGACAACGTTCTAATCCCCATTCCTGACCACGGGGAAGGAAACCCAGACCCAACGCCAGACTGCTAACTAAGCAACAAGAATATTTATTCCCTTTTTCTTAGGAGTCTTTTATTCTGAAAGACCTCAAACAGTGCTTCATGTACTTATTGTAACGCTTTGCAAGGAACATCCCACGCTGTAAATTCACTTGCTTTGTCTTTCAAGAGCAAAATAAATAGTTTTTTTTAAGTGAAGTGTTTGTCTCTCATTCTCCGGTAGTTTTGTCTAACCCGAGACAGAGAAAGGAAGTGTGTTGTGTCCACAAAGGAAAGGACCATCAAGTCTGTATCCTTCCACTGGTGGCAGCGCTGACAGAATCTGAATACAGAGAGATGTCTTTGAAGTGGCCAGAGTAGTGAGAAAGTGCATTCATAAACTGTGTGAGGTTCACTGTTTTGTGTTTAGATTGCTAGAGGCAGCACTGCATAGAAACATGGCGCCATCTGGCTGTGATCTGGCTCACTGCAAGTAGGACTCTTCACTCTGTTGCCACAACATCAGCTTCATCACAGATATCAGTTTCATTTTCCATAATCAGAGCTTTAATTGAATGACATAACATCAATTAATTCAAGGTCGCAAACACACCAGATATGTTTCCAAGGTGAATCTCTGGCTAAAGTCAAAGCAGCAGAGACGATGAAGCACATTAATAATGGACGTCCAGTCAGACTGAAGAGACACTTTACTTCCAGGAAGCTTTTAGCTCAGAACATTATGTCAATTTGTGTTGAGGCTCGCTGTCTCCTCTCAGACACATCAGTCCCACAACAACAACAACAATAAGAGGAAACTAAATGACAAAGCAATGTGGAGAAACCTACTAGGAACATTGGAAAGAAGAAGTACTTTAGAAAGTTATTTGAGACTATGAATTCGCAGAATACTTCTCTACCGTCAGAGGTGGGAAGCAGGGACAGATTCAAACCAAGTACAGACTCAGTGACACAAAGTGAGACGCACAACAGAAACATGCAATGGATAAACTATGTAAAACATACATACAATATATGTTTAATTAATGTATAGCAATACCTTTATTCTGGTAATGTTCATATTACTGTTATTGTGTACTGTCAAAACACTATTTTGTTATGCTTTGGCAACACTTTCTTGGAATTGTCACACTCAATTGTATGGGATTAACCTTCCTGTTATCCTTGGGTCAAATTTGTCCCATTTCCAAATGTTTTTGTTTCGGAATAAAGTTGTTGTTTTTTCTTAATGCCAGATAAATAACGTGTGGTGTATAACACGTTTGATACAGAAATCCTAATCAGTTTCATTAAGTTCTGGGTTTTATTTAAATGTATAGCATCTGTGGTCTTCCAGGATCACATTTGTAAAATCATTCAACATGTGTGCCTTTTTTAACTCATAGATGAGGTTTCATTTTGTGTAAATGAGCTCTATTGACCGTACATCTCAAAAAGAAGACGGAAGTAAGTCTGAATACGATGGTTTAAAATGTGTTATACAGGTTTGGGTCATTATATATACATGGTTTGTAAAATCGGTAGGACAAAAGTTGCATTGTTGACGGGAAAACAACACAAAGGTTAAGATGAGCATATTGCATGCAAGGCTTATGGCCTTACTTCCTGTCCTCTACTTCTGCAACCCTTGCACGGACCACAGCCATTTCCAAAATTGGCCTTCCTTTTGATCACAACTACACTTTTGTGAAGTCTTGTGACTCCCTCAAGCCTCACCAGGCACATGGCCTGTAGCTGTCACCAGTTAAAAATAAAGTGTGTCACAATTTTGCAGAACTAAGGTTTACTTCTTCAAATAGTTTGATTTGTTAATCCAATATTCCAAATGCTAATTTTACTCAACTCTTCTATCGAATCACTAGCTATTCCTGCTCTAGTGTTAGATTATCATGAACATGACATTTTGTATGAGCCGACCTTTTGAAATCAGTCCCTTTTTTTGCAATACTGGCAGTTATTTCTAAATGAGTGCAAAACATTCAAATGATCTTTCTCCATGTCTTCATTTAAAATTATTTAAATAATTACTTTTTTTATTTAAATGGCTTTCTCCGTGACCTTACAAATTGTCTGACCTCTTTCAAATACCTGTAGGTGGGAAGGGTAACAGTGCAATTTCCTGTCATAAGAAAACCAAAACAGGAAATGTGAAAAATTGTTGTATTGTCTGTTAAATCTGCACTCCTTAATGAAGAAAAAAATACATTACATGTTACTTGTTAGAGGCTTTTATCCAAAGCGACTTACTCAATACTGTGGGCAATCCCCACAGGAGCTATTTGGGGTGAAGTGTCTTGCCCAGGGACACAACGACATGCTGACTGCAGTGGGGTTTGAACCTGTGACCCCCTGATACGAACACCAACGCACAACACACAACCCACTGCGCCACACGCCACCCATAAATAAATAAAATAAAAATAAAAAGACCTGTAGGTGTCTTATTTGCGACCGCCATTAGCAGGTGTGCTCGGGCAGGAGGACGCAATTACAAATGTGGAGCTCTGGATGTGAATTTGAGGGCATCCATATCGAGTTCACTCAGTTCACAGCAACTGCTGTCGACAGTGCGGATTATGAGGATCTGCGTTTTGACAGGAAGCTCTAACAGCAGATCGGATCCATGTGGGAATCTGAAACACCTGACACCAGCACCGCTAACTCCGACAGCCTGCCACGGCTCACACACTTTCATCTCCTTTATTAGCACCGACCAACGCACACACTGTTCATCTTCATTATCTGCCTGCCTGCCCGGTGGAATAGGTACTCAGATTTATTACGTGAGTAAAAGTATGTACAGTGCCTTGCGAAAGTATTCACCCCCATTGCCATTTTTCCTATTTTCTTGCATTAAAACCAAAAATAATATAATATTTTTGGGGGGATTTTATGGCAAGACCCCACACAAAGTCAGTCAAAATTGGTGAAGTAAAAGAAAAAAAGAGCACGTTTTAAAACATAACGAAAAATGTAAAATTGAAAAGTGGTGTGTGTATTCACCCCCTTTGCTATTGAGCCCAAACAAAGACCTTCAAAGTCACACAATTATTTAAATAAATTTCACCTGTGTGCAATCAAGTGCCTCATTATTTCTAATTATTATATTAATTAATTCTTATTAATATACAACTGTTGTAGAAGGCCTCCGTCTTCCATACCACAGCAAGTGGCCTTTCTAAGCAAGAAAACAACACCATGAAGACTAAAGAGCTCTCCAAACGGGTCAGGGACAAAGTTGTGGAAAAGTATGAGACAGGGTTGGGTTATAAAAAAATCTCACAAACTTTGAACAACACGAAGCACCATTAAATCCATTATTTTAAAATGGAAAAAATATGCCACAACAACATACCTGCCAAGAGAGGGCCGCCCACCAAAACTCTCACACCGTGCAAGGAGAGCATTGATCAGAGAGGCAACAACGAGGCTGAGGATAACCCAGAAGGAGCTGGTAAGCTCCACAGCAGAGAGAGGAGAATCTGTACATAAGACCACAGTAAGCCGTACACTCCACAGAGCTGGGCTTTATGGAAGACTCGCAAAAAAAATAAGAAAACATGTTTGGAGTTCGCCAAAAGGCATGTGGAAGATTCCCCAAACATGTGGAAGAAGGTCCTGTGGTCGGATGAGACTAAAATTGAATTTTTTGGCCATCAAGGTAAACGCTATGTCTGGCGCAAACCCAACACCTCTGATCCCTCTCAGAACACCATCCCCACAGTGAAGCAAGGTGGTGGCAGCATCATGTTGTGGGGATGTTTTTCATTGGCAGGGACTGGGAAGCTGGTAAAAATAGAAGGAGTGATGAATGGAGCTAAATACAGGGAAATAGTTGAGGAAACTGTGTTTCAGTCTGCCAGAGATTTGAGGCTTGGGCAGAGGTTCACCTTCCAGCAGGACAATGACCCAAAGCATACTGCTAAAGCAACGCTAGAGTGGTTTAAGGGGAAACATTTAAATGTTTTGGAGTGGCCTAGTCAAAGCCCAGATCTTAATCCAATCGAAGATCTGTGGTACGTATGACCTAAAGAAGGCTATATACGAGCGGAACCCATCTAACCTAAAGGAGCTGGAGCAGTTTTGCCAAGAAGAATGGAAACAAATCCCAGTGGAAAGATGTGCCAAGCTTATAGACACATACCAAGAGACAAAGTATTGACTTTGGGGGGGTGAATAGTTATGCACGCTCATGTTTTCAGTTGTAGGCATATTGTGTATATCAAATAATACAAATTCTCCAAAAATCTAATTAAATTAAATGTTTTAAAGCAATGAAAAATGCCAAGGGGGTGAATACTTTTGCAAGGCACTGTATCTGTGTGTCTATCATAGTTGGTAAAGGTAGAGCTCATTTTAATGACTTTATATAGTTATATTTTATGTATAATTAAATGTAAATATGTATTTATAAGTTGGAGAAGGGTTATAAAGAAGCAAACATTGAAAAGTCTCTGTAAAAGTACCTTCAAATGTTGCTCAAGTACAGTTCTTGAATGAATGTACTTCACTACATTTGACCACTGGGTATATTTGCTGGTGTGTGCTTGATGCCAGTCGACATAACAGATTGATGGTTCCTCCTCCACCTCTGAGCTTTGTTCACCGCTGCAGTCGTGCTTCATGAATGTGTGATACAATATTCTCAGGATTTTCCACTTTCCCTCAGGCCCCCGAAAGCTCTCACATGCAGAGAGAAAGGTTTGCTTCTCTGCCAGGCATCTATGAATGAATACTGTTTCAGCCCTGAGGTGCCAAAATGAAAACTCAACCCTGCTCTGAGGGTAGGACCACATCGTACACGACTCATGGCTTATTAATCATGTTACTTAACCGGGAGTCCGGCCTTGACAGGAGGGAACAGTGTATTCTGAACCCCAGAGACCAGGCAGGTACTGAGAGTGTTACATGAACACCAGCTGAGCAATTCAAACACAAATAGGCTGCTGGAGTGTGATTTCACAGTGGGCAGAGAAAAACAGCCTGATCTTGTTTTGGTTTTTATTTGTTGTGCCTTTGACCAAAAGACGAAACTACAACTTATTTAACATCAGTTTAAAGGGGGCCTATCATTATTTTTAGGGTTTTCCCTTTCCTTTAGTATGTTATATAGGTTTGTTGCGCACGTAAATGGTTTTCAAAGGCTCAAATTCGTGCCAGAGGGAAATTCTCTACACTCCCCCCTTGCCTGAAACCATGGATGTAATAAGAGAACTGGATACAGCGTCACTAAACAAACAGCGACGCTGTATCCTAAACAACTCTCATAAGCAACAAGGTGGCACAAAAAGTCGAAATTGCCTGACGCTCTCAAGAGCAAAACATCACAAATTACCCGTCATGCTAGCCTATCGAGAACAGAAGTACCCGTACATGGTCTCATAGAAAGAAAAATAACTCTAAGACCCTAAGGCAGGGGTGTCAAACTCAATTTCATCACAGGCCACATTAGAATTATGGTTGAACTCAAAGGGCCGGTGGTAACTTTAAGACTATATAAAAATACATAGATAAATATATATATTATATAAAATAATGTATTATTTTGCAATATTTCCTCTGCATTGGATTATTATCGGATATGGTAATAACTTCATAATTAACTACGCCTGAAAGCATAAGTCTAGTAATTGCAAGTCTCTTCTGTGCCATCTCACAAAATGAGATGCATTGTGGGACATGTAGTTTATGGTGCTCCTCTAAAGCGGCACGTGACCTTATAATAAACGTATTATATTCTTTGCAAGCTCTTGTGGGCCACATCAAATGAAGTGGCGGGCCGGATTTGGCCCCCGGGCCTTGACTTTGACACCCTTGCCCTAAGGATTCAAATAAGGGCTATAAAAGTGTTCATACTGGGTATTCTTTTTTGCTGTAAAAATGATTACCCGCTGATTTACAGATGTCTCTTTTGTGGTTGTATTACCACCGTTTGGCCACTACGAAATGTTTGTTTTCTTCCATAACATAGTGACATCACTATGTAACACTCACGCTTCCATTGGCTAACACTCAGACCCATTGTAGGTGAAATGCCAAGGGGCGGGACATCTCTAAGCGGTTTGACCAATTGACCGATCAGACAGAGGGTGAAAAGAGGTGCTGCAGCACAGGCAGTGTGAGACAAAAAATAACCTTTTTGAACATTAATGCCTGGAAACATGTAGGGGCACAAAATACAAATATGAACTGAAATGAGCATAGTATGCCTTTTTTAATCAGTGTGTTTGCTACAGCTAAAAGACTATGTGTGAGATGTGCTGGGGGAGAAGTGCTTTGAGGGCATTCTGGTTGAGAAATCGTACCCTTTGCCCAAGGATGGTGCTGTTCTTCCTTCAGATCATAACTGTGTCAGTCAAGGAAAAAATGGAGGATTTACTACTGTTCCCAGAGCCACGCTGAGGTCATGTACCCTGACGGACCTTTAGGGCTCCTGTTACAAGTACACCCACCCCCAGAGTAGTACTGTCACATGATCAGTGCCCATGCCACAACTGTGAGCTCAATATTTTCTATTGAATGTGATTCTTTTCAAATACGTTGGTGCTTACTCATTGGTTTTTGAAGCCAATTTTGTCTTACTTTGTTAACTTTCATATGTTTTATATTAAATGAAAAATAAAAACAAGCTTAAACATTTCTTGGTGAAAAAGGTTTTTCTCTGTAATTGATTATTATTACACTGACTTTTTATATTCAAGGGTTAAAAGTATATCTGTGCTATTCTTATGAGGAACCTCTAAGTATAATCTGTTGCACTGACACAGTCAATTCCAAACTGGTTGAAACCATCCATCATTCAGGCACATGGGACAGCACCTGGCTAATGCAATATGAGAAGACTTTTTTTAAACCAACTTTCAAATGTTCACAAAATAGCTTGTGAGGTGCCCAGATGGGGTAATTGTCTACTTTCCCCCCCTCTGAGCCTACTGTTGTGTGGCAGCAAAATGGCATGAAATCTCAGTTATAGTTGCATTTTTTAGATGTATTGTGTCTTGCTCATTAAAAAATATATTTGTAAGGCCCTCAAAAGACCAGGGAGGTCCAAAGAAACAGTTTATATCTTAACGTGCATGTCCAGCTCTGCTCATGGTACCAGTGGTGTGGTAACTGGTTAAAGTGTGTTGGTTTTGTACATACTGTAAGAGTGATAGATGTGTTTTACAGGCCCAGTAGAGTCCTCGCTGTTTATTAAGGCACGTACTTTACGCGGTTTGTGTCCCCTTCACGAAACCCGATCCAGCTCCTCCCATATCTGGAGCACAACTCCTCCACTGCTATTGGCTCCTGTGCTAAAATTAGCATATTGAACCCAGTGAAATGCATTCTGGGAATATCCTCGCTTTGACTTGGCCTTATGGGGCCAGTGCTGTTTGTGGCCTTCAGATGCAGCAATGAGGTCATCGTCTAGACTCGCTCCTGCAGATGAGCATGAGGGATCTTCTCAGCCACCCTCAGTTATCCTAAATGTATCTTGGATTTCACTTCAATCCGTTACAGGACAGTTTGTAAAGGCAGAACATAGATTTGGAGCTAAGTCATTGGAATGAAATCACTGTTACAAATAACCAGTAACGTAATTTGTTCAAAATATAAATACCTAAAACAATGACCTCATCTTGCAGAATGGTCCATACCAGAATCACATGGTGATGCATCAATATTGTATATTTTTAATGTTGCAGGTGGTAAAGCGGGGCTATCTACTTGCAACAAATCATCATTTATCAGCTCAAGTATATTTCTTATTAAGTTTCAAGGCAGAAAAAGAACAAATGTCAAGGACTAATTAGTTGAGAAATGTTCAATTGATGTTTTAGTACAGGCATCTGTATTTTCCATACAAGTTTTAGGGGTATGTGCTGGGACAAAGAGAATGAGTGCCTGCAGATTGTGCACTGATATTATTTGGGAAAGGTAATTATTTATGCAAGTAATATAACACAGGTGTTAGAATAATCCTGCATCTGTCACAGCAGTTCCCTGGTGGAAGTAAAGATCAAGTGAGTAAAGCTTAAGCTATCATATTTAACAGTATGCTTTTGACTCTTGTCATTGACAAGCATGTCACTGAGCTGAATGCCATTGTGTGAAAGTGTGATACCCCATTGTCCTTCATGTGCTGCGTAAAGGTTAGATTGTAAGTAAGTCCACCTGCTCCATGTCCTCCGTCTTTAATTGCTTAAGCTCGCACAGATCCGGGACATTAATTAATCGCAACCTTGTACAACCTGCTCTCAGCACACACACCGGGGCAGGGAAGGTTCACGTCCTCTCCTTCATGGCCGAAACACACGGCCTCATTGTGCAATCAACACATTAGGCCCACGTATGCACAACTTTTAACCTCTGAGCTCCTTTTCCATGGGTGTCGTCTCCGGCTGAGGTAACCCTATCCTCACACAAACACTCAGCCAGCCTTGGTGCAACTCCCTCTCCCCTCAGTGCTAAGTCCGAGCCCCGCTGCTCTCGCTGAGTCCTGGACAGCTGCTGCGCCTGTTTACGGCCTTCACCTCTCTGCCGGGCAGCGGCCCTCAGGCATGGTCATATCAGCACAAGTGCCTCTCAATGGGGAATCTTTCCCCCCCCCCCTGGTCCGATGGATGGACTGCAAATAACTATTAGAAACAGTCTATAAATGATTGTAACCTTCTCCCGAGACGGTTTATTCAAAGCTATACTGGAAGCCTTTTGATTCTGGGTCACTGGGAAATATTAGACTGTAATGTGTTTATGAGGAGATATGTGCGGTCTAGCAGTGCATGGGTTCAAAAGCTCTGACCTTTGTTATGCCAACATTTAGACACGGCCTGATCAATTATACTCCTCTTGGAACAAAAAGCGCATTTACACTCCCAGTGTGAAGCCTGCAGAGTTCACTCAGACACACCTGCTATTACTGTAAATGATTTAGAAATATGTAACTACAGTTCATACGACCTGAAAACCAGATTAATTTTTCATTATTCTGCAGAACACAATACACATCTGATGTTTAAGGTCACTACAGCCTTATGTGATTATAAGTCCATGGGATCAGAAATACGTCTGTAAAATGTATCTCAGGTATAAAATAACTGACTTTAAGCTCTAATGGAACTCTTAAGGCTTAACACTTACACTAAATCTAAATCTGGGGGTAATGCAAAATGTGTCCAAAGATGCCTAAAATTTTTATAGAATTGTGTTAAAAAGACATATCAATTCAGTTTGAGATATGGTGGTCTGTTTAGATCCTTGTTAGCTTTTGCATCCAGCAGCTTTTCTTCCAAGGGTTCACACAAGTTACATAGTGACTCTAATGGAAACTTCTGGAGCACAGAGTTGAAACACAATGAGACACGTGAGAGCTGGAACTTGATGGCTAACACTGAAGATTTATTTGAAGTTACAGCCGGATAATTGACATTTACTGCCGCCTAACCAATTCTGAAGATTTTGCACCCAGTTTAATGTATTTAGCTGGTTCTGAGAGAATAATCAACATTCTGCATAACAAAATAAAACGAGCAAAACCAAAACACCTCTATCAGGTGACGCCAACAGACAGGGATAAGGAAACAAAAAACTGAGAGTACAGCAGTCGCAGGCCTGTGCTCAGTGAGGTCAGTACTGATAAACTATGTCAAAGTTATGGGCCTATAAAATATTTCCTCAACAGTGACAATCCAAAAAAAAAACCTTCACCATTCTGATCCAAATATTATTTGCTACATTTAAATAACACTAAGACAAATGAAGTAGACCGGCTTCAACAGAATCGTTTATGATCCATCAGATGAATATCATTTTTCAACAAGGAAAGACCATGAAACAGTTACACTTTAAGGAATACTTTTTAACAAAGTTTCTCAAAGTATTGTTTTGTATTCTGGCTGGGAGTCAATGCCATTCCAGCATTGCTCTCTACAGCACTGGTGTTGTTAAAAACCTAAAGGTAATGAATATGGAAACTATGCGCTCATGACTGGAGGGTGCAGCAACTTAAGAGTCCAGAGTTATGGAAACCACGAGGGCCACGCCGTGTATTTTAGGAGCAGATGGCAGTTGGGCTCTTTTTAAACAGCAAATGGCTCAATTTACTCTTGGAAGGCTCGCCCATACTGCCTTGGCTGTTTGTGGGGACTCAACCTTTTGTAAATTCATGCACACTAATCTTGTATTCCACATGCAAGGAATGACCCAGCTGCTGTTTCATTGAAAGCAAACGTGACAGAAGTTATTTATATGTATATACTTTTCGCAAATCTGGAAGATCTGGAAGTTAGCACTGGTTCCTTCGGGGGGGGGGAAACAATGGGATTTTTCCATTGAATTTTGGATGGTTGCACAAAATAAACTCTGGCACAGATTTATTTTCTGATATTTACATACTCTTTTTCTGCACAGGTAAAAAGCTTGGCAATAACCGCTAAGGTAATGCCAGACTGGTCCTTGCTGTGATGACGTTTTTTAGTCTCATTTAAGAAATGTAAAAGCTAGACAAGTGGGGTATCTACTTATGTATTTATTCATAGTAAAAATCTTAAAAATCTCTAAAGCTTGTGTTAACCTCAGACCTAATTTTAAGCATCTAACTAAAAGCCTATTTTAAAAAAATGTGACTTTGAGAGGAGGATCCAGAAGTGCAAAATGCTGACTCATTCCCAGGTTCTAATACAACTCTGTATTGGTCATAGACAGAAAGGGAAGGCCATTTGGGATGTGATGCACTCCCAACTCTTCTCCTTTAATATAATTACAGCCAATAACTATTTTAGGTTAAATGTTGAAACTAAATAACAGGGTTTCAATTTCATCAGACTGGAACCAGCTTCAGCTGCAGGTCACTCTTTATCGCCAGTCTGGATTTAGATGCTCACTCATTTCCTCATGGCACTGCTCATGCCGTAATCATATTTTTTTTAAATCCCAAATGAGTATCTCTCCCTGGGCATTGATGGTCCAGACGATCAATACTCTGTTTACCACACAGTGATCCAGCTGTGTTCACACACTGCCCGGTAAGACACGTACCGCGGCTAATGTTGTCAGCCATGGGACTGCGTGTGCCAGGGACAGCGGGGTGGTTTCTGAGAAAAGATGATGGGCGGTGTTTTTGATAAAAATAACCTTCGAGCAACCTGGCATGAGGTTTGCATTTTCTGTCCACCATGCGCCTTACTTCTATTTAAAATGCTTGCTTAGTGTCCCCACAAAGCTGGGAAAATACATTAAAATGTATGCATACAAATGGATTAATCAACTTGGGTTACGCTGACCTTTTTAGTGTTTATGAGGACTGCAGCCTGCATTCATGACATGCTACACACAGACAGGATGCTTCACGGCTCTTATTTTTAGGCGATGGAGTCACCAACCTGCCTCCTACCTGCATCCCGTGAGACGGTTGGGTGTTGAGGAATGCATAGCTGGCTTTTTTGTAGCATGTATAGCCCAGTGACAAGTCTCTGTGACAGGTCATTATTAAAGTTGTCATTCATTTATCTTCGGCTACATGTGTCCTGAACTGTGTGTCCCTGAATACCTGGCCCTATGGGGCTGTGTTACCGTCGTAAGTGAAGCACCAATTTACAGCTTGATTGTGTTGATAATAAGTTGAACGTGTCAGCATTTGAGTTCATAGTTGTCTTTGAACCTAAAGGATTCAACCAAGCAAAGCACTTTCTGTGAATCATAGTCATGGGTTGAGCCATTTTGCATGAAGTCTATGCAGGGGCGGTTCTAGGGGGGCCAGGGGGCCAGTGCCCCCCTAACACTGACTTCTGACCCCCCTGTGGCCCCCCTAAAAATGAAAAGTGAAAAAAATGATTTATTGAATGACGGAATAGGCGGAACTAACGTTATTCGTCATTCTAGTCGGACCCATTAGAGCGGTACACTCAGGACCCATTAGAGCGGTGCACTCACTTTCACTGTCCGGCTGAAGCGCGCGAAAAACAAACACTTTTCATCTCGGATCATCAGAGGCTGTTGCATCCAAGAAAGACTGATTGAAACCTACGTTTCGAGAGACTACCACGATAATTGAAGGTGAGTTAAACTATTGTATCCGTGTAATTGTAGATGTAAGTAGAGATGTAACTGTTCATTGCCTTTATTTTTATATAAATATGATATGGTGTTAGTGCAAAAATTGTACTATAACTTAAGCTGAAGCTAACAGTAATAACTATAAGATATATCTGAAATAAATAAGTGTACTGAAACAAATACCAATAACTGTATTGCATTGTTTTCTTATGCGCAATTACTTCATACTGTCTAGTTCTCTTTTTCGTCCTGCATTTATTGTGCCCCCCTCAGAAAACAACTGGTCCCCCAGTGGCCCCCCCAGTCAAATTGGTCTAGAACCGCCACTGAGTCTATGCTCACAAGTTACTCATTAGGTGTCGATTCCTTATGAATAGTAAAAAAAAAAAACATGGGTGGCTGCATCACTCCAAAAATATTTTCTTAAACTATTTTTATATACTTGCTAGACACATTTAGCTGACCTCTTTCACATGGCTGCAGAGACCTATGCTATATGTGACATAAGAACTGACTGCTGTCACATATTTCTGCATCAAGCATGTGAGAGAATAACAGAAAGGAAACTTGATATAGCATGGTGTGAAAAAATGCAACAAAGCAGCAACACAATTAAGAAGGTTTATTATTAACCAAAGTATTTCGGTCAAATACCGGCCTATTTTTTACACTTACCACACACTTTTTAAAACTATTCCTATATTGGTTTTTGAGTAAATGTGTTATTGGTAGGCCACAGGCTAGAAATTACCAAATCACATACTCGTTAAAATTGGTTAAACTGTAACAAAAAGATCTGATTGACAAACGTTGATCCAAAACATCAAGAATCTAGCGCAATGCTACATAATTAAAATAATATCAGGGCCAGAATCACAGATCTTGAGAGTGAAACTTTTTGTTATGAATAGTGGCTACGGGGCGAGTCATGTTTAATCATTTATGAAGTGAATGCATTATAGATAATCTGCCTGTGAATATGCATGTGAATAAAAACCCTCCTATCAGCAGCTAAACTTGCACTGCAGAGACACAAAGACAGGACAATGGTTTTTAATCACTTTTTTGGGGGGGGGGGGGCATCCAGGCGGTATTTTTAGGTCTGACTTTTTCGAGGTATTATCGCCACAGACACAGTTTGTTATAATGCAAATGCAATGTTAGTTTTTTTATCAAGGGCTATAGGCCTGATCACTGTTGTTTACCTCATTTGGCAATAGACTCAACCGACATTGACTTAAAATAACAATCTTCAAGGTTATTACTTTACTCTTCATGTTAGAGCAGAGCACAAAGATAAATATTTAGTATTTATTTTTTTGAAATATTTATTGTTAATCTTTCATTATTAGTTTTAGTCTTAATTGTTTTTGCTAAAATACTGGAAAAACATGTTCACATGACGCACATCTGTTTGAAGCAGGCGATTCAAGCAAATTATATTCAGGCAAGTTTAGGTTTTGCAGAGCTATTTATATTTTATTCATGTGTTAACCACATCTGTGCATATAAAGCAGCTTTTTAAGCAGCAGCAAAGAGACAACGAGAGCACCAAGATTAGTGTTTATGTAAGATGAGATCCATTATCACACATTTCAATTATGTTTTTTTTATACTTACACCAGTATTGATACAAAAAGCTTGGCACACACAGGGCTGCAGCAATAACGACACTGAGGTCATGTCCTCTGCATTTTTCACTTTATTTTTAGGGAATGTGGGTTTTTAATAAGCATGTGGGGAGTTTACGTTCTGCCATTAAAAATTAACAGCTGGTGGTTATTTTACAAGCTGATTCATGCTCTTTTTGGTGTCAAAATACGTAATTTTAGGCAAACAGAAATAGCAGAGGATTTTAAGTCCTTGCTGTTTGAAGAGAACTGTGTAACACAATTGAAATACATTGGTAAATTGATAACCTGATTAAATGTGATATACATTTTATAAACTGAGAAATACACACTTGGACTTGTTTGTATACGGTCTAACCCTCTTGCCACACTCGCTACAGCCCTGAACAGCCAATAGATGGGAAGGGGATTGTTGCCTCCCTGAGCTTGACACCACAGACACACGGTCCTTTTAAAGCATTACATGCAGCTTATATTCTATATTGTTTATTTGTATTTAGTGACCCCCTTAAAACGTGCATGGATATGCCTCTAGTTTACCAAGGGTCCAAAACATAGAAAGACGATACCGATAAACAATTAAATAAAGATATACAAATAATTGGCAAGCTAAACAGATACAATAATGAAATGAAATCCTAACAGACTTATGAATAAATTAAACATTAAAACAGAGAGAAAGACACTTAAAATATGTGAAATAAGCTTCATTAAACTATCAAATAACTCAAATTAACAAATTAATTATACACATGTTAATACTCGCCTGTCTCTTTTATTTGGTAAGATATGTCTTTGTTTGCTTTAAAAGGTTATGTTGGTATTGATGTATATCTTTGTGCAGATATACAGCTGACATGGGACCATATTGACCAACCAAAGGTCACATTGAAGGAGCTGTTGACACCACGCAGACATGTGACTTTCTCCGTTTACTGTCAAAGATTGTTGTTGCTAACATTGTCTTTGGCCAAGTTCCATACACCTGAGTGTTTTCAACTCTGACTTCTTGGTAATTTGACAGATCATAACAGCCTGGAACTATGTATAGCAAGAAGTTGTAACCCGTGAGACCCCGCTCTGGCATTTGCCCAAGAGCAGGCCTAACAGCGGGTCGATACAAACAAACATTTTCCACATGCTGAGGTTCTCGTTGCTTCTGGTGAGGAGTCTCCGTGGAGAGACATGAAGGGAGCACCACCAGGGCTCAGGGACGCCCCTGCACCCCCACAATACCATATAAGAGACTTTGACACCTCATAGCTGCTTCTAAAAGTCTCTTCCTCGAGCTGTGAACATTCAAATACCCACTTCAATTTGTCTAGACATTAGCTGTAAGCCTCAGTCCCCTGCACCCCCTGTTTAGAGACCAGTAATGTGTGGAGGTGATGAATAATTAATTTGTGTTGATATTTAGAGACGGGATCCACTCTTGCCATAGGAGAAATCAACTGATAAACTCCAGCTGGGATAGTCTGAGTCACATGACCTGAAAATATGCTACAAAACTGTCTTAACGGGCATGTGCAGTTAATAACTTGTGTTCTCAACTTAAAAACAAAGTTTTTTTCAGGTTTGTATGGCATACAATTGCTGTACAGCAGCGTTGTTAAAGAGGCACTATTGTGCTTTCTGGGTTGTCCCTTTCCTGTAGTGTGTTATATAAAAAAGCTGGAGAAATCATCTGTGGGTGTTTGCACCTGCTATATCTGACATGTATGTATATGGATTTCAATGACTACTTTTTTTACGATGTTGTATTTTAGTGTTGCCTCTGTGTTTAGTGTCCTGTCTGTCTGTAACTTTGTGTGGTAGTGTTACCACTGACAGGTCTCTCTTGAAAATGAGACCTTGTGTCTCAATGAGATTTTACACCTGTATAAATAAAGGCTACATAAAAAATATATATAAGTTTTTGTGCATGTAAATGGTCTGCTAAGTCTAAAATCCCAAAGATCCATCCAGAGGGAGTTTCTCTGCAGTGGGCTCTGGTTTCAGACCGGGTGAAAAGAGGTAGGCATTATAGGAGGCAATATGAGAACAATAAACCACTTCTTGAACATTAAAGCATGGAAAATGAGCATAATGGGGCAACTGTAAAAATATGAAAATGTATTGAATCGAAATACCTGAACACTCATGACATTGAAGTTAAAGGTTATAATGTTGTACAACTCTTTAAGAGGGAGTACTTGTGTAAAGTAAGCAAAGAGGATGTGTCTAAAGACAGAGAATGTACTCCCTTTCCGACACAGTTAACATGAACAAGATGATGTGGCGGCGCAGGACATTAAGACCATCAATTCTTACTTGCCATCTTTATGAATCCTTCAGCAGGAAACACACTCTTAGCCGAAAGAGAGAAGAGCTTGGAACAGAACTTTTCGAAAAAAATAAATACATCGACCATAAGGCTTACAATATAAACTTTCCAACTACTGATCAAATCAACATTAAGGCCTTCTACAAATATGGGTGAACAGATGCTTTAACAATGCGAATTACAATGGAATACAAACCAAACAGTTCAACAGGGGAGATCAAGTTCTGGAGCACAGTCATATTTTAAGTGGTTGGAGCTCTGGTGAGAAACCAAAACCTTGGATTGGCAGCTACGCTATTTCCTCTGTAACATTGGCAGCATCTGTGAAATGCCCACGTCTTCTTCCAAAGGTTTAGTGAACCAGTTATAACCAGCTGTTCCCATCATGGAAGTCTGTGTGGGGGCAGCTGCACACAGTTTTACAGCACCATTCACACATACAATTTGAGTAATAAAATGTACCAAATGTAATGAAAGTGGAGATTATAGCATTCTGTTTATAATAAATTAACAATTTTGCAGTATAAGCGTCAGACCCATTTAGGAAAGTGAAAGTTTAGTGTTGTAAATAACTATGTTTCTTGCAACCATGTGACTTTTCAGCAGCATTTAAAAGGAGAGGTTACATTTAGGGCCTGAGTTTGGCATGACTACACTCCCACACATGACCTCCTCAGTGGGTGAGTTGTATTGGTGTATCTGGTTATGATGTAAAGGGCAAGCACGAAGTCTCACATGACGAACCTACGGGTCAATGGGACACATGAGGAGAACCGTTTAGAAACACTACCTAATGATCTTTATTTTGTAAGTAGGTGTACGAATGTATATGTTTTCTAATCAATCCTGAATGTCTCGGGGCTAACTGAGGTTATATTGCACCATCAACTATGCAGTAAGCAGATCAACAACATGGCAACATGTGATCATGTGCTGTTGTTTATTTGTACTGTAATACCTCTGTCATTAATAGAAGCAAAAACAACGTGATTCACAGAAAATTGGTGCATAACAATATCTAATAACCCAAAATAAAGAAGCCTGCTGTGCATGTGAGGAATAGTTTTCCTTTACTGTAGAAGTTCAGCTCTGATATCAATCAATGTTTTTGGGATGTTTTTGTGGGAAGTTCTCAAGCAGGGAACATTTGGGTTGTCAACATTTTTTATGAGGGGTGGGAGCGCAGTGTCAGAGGGAGGAGCCGGACAAGGGCCACTCATTTGTAAGCTGAAGTCACTGGATATTAGGTCCTAAAATAGCCCTACAGAGGGTATATAGGGACCCTCTCCCACGTTCCCCATCAGACAAAGGTTCTGTGCAAGAGCAAACACACTGTGCAAAACATATTCGTATACAGATGGGAGAAATTCACAGAGGGCAAGAAAACGAGGACCAAACGAGTTAAAAGATTGGATCATAGTGAAGCAAAGGATTTGTGAAGCGTGTATTCTGCAGCAGGAGATACTCCAGCTGGGAACTAAAGGGATAACAGATACAAGTGAGGAAAGGACAAAAAGGACACAGAGCGAAAGGATTTTAATTGGATTGGTACGTTCTCTTTGGATATCTCACTTTCCTCTTCCTGGGCCGACAGCAAAGGGGGAGGCCGCAACCATCGCAGGGATGAAGTACAACTACCATGTACCGTCGTACACACGGACGTCACAGTACACACCGTCATACACACCTACCTATCACACTCCACACATTACACATCAACTACACCCAACTACACATCAGGCATATACCTCAACAGCAAAGTACACCCCAACACAGTACAGCAGCACCAATACACCCCATCACTATACACGTCCACTTACAAGTCGGCAGCGACGTACACCCCTCCGACAGCAAAGGGGCACGGTACAGTTCAACACAGCGCACACAAGCACAGGAAAAACCTGTGATACCGTCGCACCTGCAAAGAAAACTGTACACTTCCCCAATGACATCATCTTCCAGGATATTGTAAGGCGAGGAGATATGGAGCAAATTGGGCGGTTCATGAGAGCCAGGAAGGTCCGTGTGGATACAATCTTTCACTCCGGTAAGTCTCCACAACTTTTAATTTGTATCACATTTTCACACAATTTGGAACTTTGATTTGAGAATTAATGCCAGCCAATCAGGATCGAGGTTTTTAATCTGTTAAGATGTTAATAACTGACTTGAACTGCTGCACAGGACTGACTTAGCTCGTTGTACAGGTATGGCAGCAATTCACGAAGCCGTGCTAACTGGAAGCCTGGAGGTGGTGAAGCTGTTGGTGAAATATGGCGCCGATGTTCATCAGAGAGACGAAGACGGCTGGACGCCACTTCACATGGCCTGCAGTGACGGCTACCCGGAAATTGCCAGGTGACCTTTTAACCTTTGAGTCTTGACCGATCATGCTCTCCTTTTTTCAGCACACTGATAATAGCACAGAATAGAAATATAAAACGTCATCATCTGCAGCTGATTTCTCAAATATAGGGATGGTTCATGATTTTTCAATTGTCAGTAAATAGTAGAAAATGAGTTACAGTAGCTTATGCAACTATTGTCTTGTGCGCTAGTCAGAGTGTGAGCAAAGCAAAGGGAAGTTTGATTATTGAATACGAATACAAAACGTATGTCTTTAATTTGAATATTGAACAGATACCACAGGGAAATATTGCACATTGTCTATGAAATACTCATACATTAAATATAAGATATTAAATATAAGATATTGACATATAAGATGAGGTCACCTGGTTGCAATGACCTTTCTGTTTTTATAAATATTAAGCTACTAGTTTCACTCTGAACATTGTCAATAATAACACACAAATGAATTGGTGACATCATTCTTAACAATCCACATAACCCAGGAAGTGGAGAAGCATTCAATAGGGAGAATTAAATGTCAAATATAAGGGAGATGTTTTGTTTTGTATTATATTCAAAACGAGTAAATTATGTAACTGATCTTCAATACATATAGCTTCACTTATAAGTGAACACTGAAACTGAAAGTTGACAGTCAAGACAGTGAAACACTGAAAAATCACACACATTGAGGAACATTGTTGCAGTATAGTATAATAAACTATTGCATGTTTTTATATAAATATATCTGAATTTAACAACGAGCTGCTTCATTCTCCCCTCAGATATCTGCTATCGACGGGAGCCAGCACAGTGGCGGAGAACGAAAACGGAGAGAAGCCAGCGGACCTCATCGACCCAGACTGCAAAGAGCTCGTCAAACTGTTTGAGACGGGCTGTGTGTGATTTGGTACAAAATCATGGACCCAAGAGAGAGCTTGAAAACCAAGTGCAATACCAAACAGACTGACAACAGGGTGGAAGAACATAGCCAGAGTTTCTGATCCTGAAAAGAAAGACAGTGATCCCGCTTTGTTTTTGTTTGTAATTGCAGCCTTAAAGCAATAATTGATTGGGCTGCATTTGTATTTATGCTGGTTTATTTTTTATATTTGTTTTGGGTGTATTTGTTATAATGCCAGTGCTGCAAATGTTAATCTGCAATAATTTGCCTTTTTTCATTTCAGCTCAAGCATATATAATATTCTTTCTTGAATTACATTAATCAGTTTTAGTATTCTATCAATTGTGTACGTGTTACTCTTTAAGTAGCTGGTTGCACTCCAAAGACTGTATGTTTCCAAACTATTCTTTTATTGCATATTGACTTGAAAACACAGAAGATGGGCAGATGGAGTTATGTATCCTCACTGCTGGGCAGAGAGAGGATCAGCTAATTGATAATTGATACTTGATGGTCATGAATAAATAAATAAATACACATCAAGTTATGCTGTATAAGCACTTTACTGCTGCAGTATTTTTCCTGATGCATTGTTATTGTTTTCTGTAGTAGACATATGAATGTCAGCAATGAAAGTCTTATTATTTTTGTACATTTTCATAAATAAAGAAATCTTTTATAAATTGGACTGTTGTATCGTTTATGAGAGCACACACACCAGGATTGCAACCACCATGTATTTGTTCAGCCCTCCTATGTGTGTGTGAAACATTGTTTAGTCACATAATTCCTAAAAACAATAGCAACAAGAACATCATACAATTCAAAACACTTTAAAAACCCATTCCTATCATATTTATTTCCTCATACGGAAGAGAATAAGGGGCCACCACTGGATTTTTTTGACCAAAAGTTTAAAAAATAAATGTGAGTTCTGAGATTAAAGTCAGAACTCAACATCATTTTTATTTTGTTCACATCCCAAATGTTTTTTCTCATGAGGACCTAATCCTATTCGTATCTCACAATCTATACCTATCCTTAAAACATTTCACAAAATCAACAGAGGCAATAAAAGCATTAAAAGTGTTACAGCTGTTGCCTAAACACTTATATAATAACACATTAATATCATGATATTCCTGGCATCCTGAAATTAATGTAGTAGTTGATTTTTTTTTAAAGAAAAATGCCTAGTGTGCACAAGCCTTTTTCGAAGAAATACCTCAACCGAAAGAGAGGGACTGTCAAACATTAATTGTATATTATGTATTACTTTATTGTAATTGTGAGAACGCTTTCACTTCCGTGTTCATTGGTCTTTCCCGGAAATGATTGGTTGGCATTGGCAACGTTTTAGCCAGGTCTAACGGCGTACACACTCTCTGAATAAAGAAAACGAAAGGAAGGGTTATAAAAAAGGTTTGTTGAACATATTAACAGTGTGTCATTTAATCTACATATTGGGGGTTGTTATATCTACGCAACGTGTTTTTCTCATACATATTTCGGTACAGGAAAATATTAGCTGATCGAAGCTAACGTTACGACAAGACAATGTAAATTGTCCGGCTAGCTAGCTAACTAGCTTGCTAATGTGAGCCGACAGTATTGTGTCAGCAATTCTACAGTAAGCTGTTAAGGACAAAGCTATAAGGGAACACGAATCCCAATTATTATAACCGACGTAAAACATTCTTGCTCACAATAATTGGAGCAGTGGTTCATGTGTTGGGTTTGGCTTTGTATCCTGATGCTAACACAAAATAAGTGAAAACGTAAACAAAAGGCCGCTTGCTTTGCTCACGTCCATATGTGTTCATTTACAGACACACAGCAAACCATGTCTATATAACATGAGTTCACGTTAAAACTTTGACACAATTCACATGGTTACTAATATTACTTATCATATCTCTTTAGATTATATGTATTGGTTGTGACTAGTAGGTAGCTTGAAGATGCATCTGTTGACTAACCAGCAGTGTCACTAATGTACTGTTAATAATACTTTTGAGGTGTTTATTTAAATACAGACCTGTGTTTATACATTGTGGTAAATGATATGAATCCTTCACACAGACTTTTTAACGATACAACACAATTATAACACAATATACTTTCAGTAATAATCACGAGTCAGCTGTATAATCATGCAAACATATACTTTGTTGGGGGGTGTAAATGAAGGAGCCCCTGCTACATTCTGAGGAATCATGTTTCACGCTTTACGGCACAAATTGTAAAGATTTTTTTCTGTGTGAGTGGGAATAAAAATAAGGAGTTCAATCATACCTACATGGCCAAAATGCTGTGATATCATATATTCTGTTAACAAGTGTATAGACCGTAATCATGTCATCTTTGTTTCCTATGCAATAAAGCAGGTATTGTTATTGTCTGACCCTCATGTGGAGATGTAATACTTGACACTGTTTTTAGATCTCAGCTGCAGACTTCTGATCTTTTATTCTTCAAATCCACTCACCATAGAGGAGCGTGGAGCGAGTACAGACTGCAAACAGAATGACCAGGTGTGTTATAGTGCTCAGATACAAATAGACCAGTGTTGATAGTGGTCATTTAAATGTATTAAAATGTAAATGTGGGTATATTTTGTGCTTCAGATTTGAGATGCGGAAGTAAATTATACTGACGTTTAATTTAACAACACAGAGTTAAACAATTAAAGACTCATTTTGATTTATTAATGCTGATATTTTAATTTGTTGTATGTTTGTGAAGCTCATCTGCTCCCAGGATGGTGAATAGTTACAAGCGGACCTCGAGCCCCCGATCCCCTACTAACACTGGGGAGCTTTTCACCCCAGCACATGAGGAAAATTGCGCTTTATACATGATAGTAGTATGCATTCTTACATTACATTTACTTGTTAGACGCTTTTATCCAAAGCGACTTCAGTACTGTGGACAATCCCCACAGGAGGCAATTTGGGGCGAAGTGTCTTGCCCAGGGACACAACGACATGTTGACTGTATGCATTCTTACATTGACGTATAATAATTTATTTGAATAAGTAACTGAATATTAGATCTATCACAAACTAATAAGTAAAACTAATGCAATGTGTGAAGAGCTCAATAAAGGCCAGTTGAAACAATCTAACTATAAATGTGCGCTTAGATTCTGTGAATAGTGATGGTCAACTCAGGTTGCTACACACCCCTTATCATTTTGTTCATCTCACATGTAAACACTTTCATAAGAATTAGCAGGTAAACTGAAGTCCATAAGAACAATGTCAGCATTTTTCAAAAACAGGTTATGTGTCCAATGGAACGGTGCGGACACAATAAATACTAATGGCATTACAACACCGCTTTCCCTCATCAATGCAGGAGGCCACAACCCTAACCCCTCTCATCTCAACACTGATACTCCTTGATTCATGTGTTTTCAATTGTTTGCGATGCAGAAAGAGCCACACCTTTTTTATTGTGTGGATTTCAAGGTTCCCTGTGGAGTTTTCTCGTGTTTCTCTACCAAATCTCATTAACTGTTTTGATTGTGTCCACGCCAATTACATTTGGCAAGAAACAGTCCCATTGTATTATATCCTTGAAATCCATTGAAATTAAATGAGGATTAGTAGAATATTATAAAATGATGTTGTATGTGTGTGCACGCTTGCCTTACCAGACCTCATGCACATGCCCAAGATATAAAAAAGTGATGCACTCACAGGAAAGTACTTGGACAGGGTAGTGTTTATACCCAGAGACCATTCATTCAGATTACTTTTCAATTTCTGGTCACTTCAACAATCATTGTAAAGTAGAACTAGTGCCTAAATCAGCCAATTTTAATTTGCCCACTCTTAGCACTATATAAATAAAATGCATTATTATTATTAGAACTGACATTTAGAATTACATAATCTTTTATTCAGTCCAACATCTTATTAACCTTCAGTCTTTCTTATCATGTCATTACTTACAAGTCTGCAGGGTAGGATAACATTTCCTAAATGTATTGTTGACTCTACTCCTTCACAGCCTGGCAGTGTGTGCTCCGAGACATCAGATCAACACAAAATAGCGAACGTAATGACCGTGGACCACAGGAGTATGTGGAAAAGAACCCAAATCCTAACCTACATTGTAAGTAACTGTTAGAAAACATCTCAATAGGCAACCGGCTTGGGAATCAATAATCAGGTTACACTTTATTTCCTTGCAAGAATGGAACATTACATTACATTACATTTAGCTGACGCTTTTATCCAAGCGACTTACAATAAGTGCGTTCGTCCAACAAATACAACTTGAAGAAAAGTAGTTACATACAGACATATGTTCAACTAGTTTCCCCGAACAGCTTCTATCACTCACTTATATACTAGAGAGGGCATTTTACAGACACAAGGTTGAAGAATACTGGTTTAAAGCAGTTTTCTATGCTTGTGCAAGATAGCTCAGGCCCACGTCAGTGATGATCATGCTTGTCTCATGCTTATCTCCCCAGAGGCTAAACATTGTCACATAGTTATCACATGCCTGTAACAGCGTATCACGCTTATCTGCATTGAGGGTTAACATCTGTTCATATACATTGTCATATGCCTGGACCTCAGTTCACACGTGCACTTCTGTATCTTTGAATGAGCTCATTCAGTTATTTTCCCATCAGTAAACAGTGTAACTTAGTAGTGATGTGAAATGTATCTTATTAAAGGATAACATTACTCAGACACAGGTCAGTTAACAATTTGTTTCTGTCTGCTCTTGCAGCTTTCACGCCAGTGGACCTGAAGCGACCTTAAGAAACGTAACACACAGGACTCCAAGAAGTCCTAGTGTTTCCATGGCGGTCCAGTCACTTCTTTCCACCCATTTTCCTCGAGAACTTTTTCCTCCATCAGCCAGAAAGTCAGCCCTGTTGGCCAGTCTAGCACAGAATGCCAATCTCATCTCTCAACTCTGGACCACAGCAGCCCCCGTCTTTTTCTTTGGCCCACCTACACCTGACCACGAAGAAAAGGAAACCGGTTTCCAGGGAGCTCAAATTATTTCGCCTCTCGGTTCGTGTTTTTATTCAAGTGACAAAAATCTTGATATGTACATTCTTTATGTGAATGGGACTGATGCAAACTTTTATCAAAATCTGCTGACATCTGATGCTGAGGTGGCAAACTGTCAACATTCTCCACAGGACACAAATGACTGCAGTCTTAAATACAAAACCTTGTTTTCTTTAATACTGCTACTTATACGACTTTGGAGGAAAAATACGAAAGGGCTTGACTTCTTTCTTTTTTTTGGGTTCGTTTGGGAGATAGTTCAGTAAATTGTAGAAGTAGTCAAATGGTCACATTGGATATACCATTTGTGGGCAAGTTTGGAAGCCAAATGCAATGTAGAAGGCCAATGTTTTGTATTATAATGTCTTTCCTCCCCCAAATGGACTTTACTAAGTAGAGACCTCCCCAAGTATGCTGCCCTTGGTTGAACCCCCCTCCCCTAAGCCTTGAAACAAAATGTTGAATAAAGGACTTTTACAGTACTACTCCTGCTTGTGTTACATAAATATTTACAATGACAAAAGGAAACTAAGTAAACCTACCCTGAATCTTATACTGGGAGGAATATCATATGCCAGTAGATTGGGAGAATCAATTGTGCCAATCCTGGATATAGTGATGTTTACAAAGGCTGCCAACGATCACTTATTTTCTTGTTCAATCATTTAGTAATAGAAAATAGTAAACCATTTCTTAGAACCAAATATATTTTAGTTGTCTAAGTCATATAAGGCTAATAAAACCATAACATATTCAAGAGGCCGGGTCAGAATTTTTTGGGGCATTTTTATCTTTAAAAATGTATTTTTTATAATTGATGATCAAAGTGGTTGTAAATTGATTAACTGTCTATCAACTAATCAATTACTCGACAAAGAAGTTTGAGCTCTGATTTGAATCTGTAAAGAAAAACGAAATCTATCTCCAGTCATTCATGTTGATTAATGCTAATTAAAACAGTACCTTTTTAGAAAGCTGTTATGCGGCTGGCTTGGTCACGTGTTTTACGTGATGACGTTGTATTTACGTGCAGGACGTACTCCCCACCCCCTCTATAAACAGACCAAGGCCAGTGCTTTGTTTCTTATCAGAGACAGTTGAGCTGTGAAGGAACAAGGAGACTTACCAATCCAGTCTAGGGCGTATTTTTTATATTTCGTTAAACAGTTTAGCTTTATTGGGGCAGCATAATGGCTGATAAAATGGATATGTCATTAGACGACATTATCAAGCAGAACAGGCAGCAGAGAGGTGGAGGGCCGGGGTGGAAAGAGGCCGAGGCCGCGGAGGCTCAGGCGGCGGCCGAGGGGCAGCAGGCCCTGGGCGGCTTGGAGGAGGAGGAGGCGGGCGGCGGAGGAGCGTTTTGCAGGCCGAGGCGGCGGACCCGGACCCACAGGATCGACAGAACCTGAGTCGTTGGCTAAGAGGCAGACCAACGCCTTACAACAGGGTATGAGAAAATTAGCGGAATGGGCAAAAAAGGAGAAACCTTCGGCAATCCTGAAAATGCCTGGTTAAACTTCTGTTCTTCGATAGGCTTGCAGCTAACCCCATAGCCAGCTTGCTAGCCAGCGAACACAATGTTCGCCATAACCGCCGAGCTCCCTTCGACGGAGCTCAGTTGTTTGCAGTTAAGCTTAATTGGAAGGTTGTATACATAGTGTGTCCCTTGGCCTTCTCCCACAACTTATATGTGTTACGTCATTTTCAAGAAAAGTCCCATTGGAGAGAGCGGCTATCGGCTAACTAGCTAAAGTTGGATCGTGAAGGCCTCGACAACGCCATTTTGAATCCAGCACCTTATTAAAGATAGTCAACGGCCAATAACGGCTTTCCACACCAGTGTCCACAATGATGCTGAAAGGAAACTACTTCATCGAGAAAATCCACCCACCCACATGATTTTTCCACCACTTGGGAGCATAGTTTTTGTCTTTCCCAGTGCAGCGACAGCGGCCTTTTGTTCGGGAGCGGCTGCTTTACACAACAAGGCTGTTTGGTGGCTTTCAACCAGGGTGGCTGCTGTTGTGGATGGATCAAGTGGACTTCAAACCCCCCCTTTTAGTGTTCACATTAGGCAAACGTTCACTCCTGAAGTGTGAATGAGTATTTAGACATGCCTAGAAAAGCCCCAATCAAAATGGCGTGGTCTCAAAATGGACGCTCAGATAATCCACGCTCACATAGCTTTCCCGTATTTAGTTGTTTTTCCTCATCCACTCATCTTATGGACAATTACCCTTCATGAAAGCCCTTTTCGTGGCTTGGTAGAGAACTTTGGGCGATCCAGGAAACACAGTTCAGCGCTGGGAGGCAACACTGCTTCAGATGGCAAACCCCCTTTGTACCCGAGATCTTGTCTGGAGAGCATTTGGTGGAGGCACAGATGGCAAGAACAATGGGCAATGTTGGTAGATAGCCGGGGTGGGCAAGATACTGTTAGTAAAGTGGTTGTGGGATGATAAGTATTGCTCAATTTGGCGTAGTCATTGAGTACATTTAGCTTTTCTCAGAAACATCACTAAAACTGTTAAAATTGTATACCTGTAGTATCATATAAGTTGTTTGTCCCTATATATGTCTTCCTGTCAATACTGGATTGCACTTGCTTGTTGTGATGGGGTGGGCAGGGAACATTTTGGGGATCCTCTTGGGAACTGAGCACCCTGGCCATGTTGGGAAGTGGGAGCCCATGCTTGCCCCAACACCCAGCCGTGTGGACTCTGTGATTGACAGAGGCAAGGGGATCCTGAAGTCAGCAGGTCGTTCTCTTTCATCTGTTGCAGCCAAAAACAGCTTCCGGATAAGTGGCAGCATGACATGTTTGACAACGGCTTCAGTGGCTTCAGCGGCCCCGCTGGAGGTGGCGGAGGAGGCGGCGTTGAAACCGGGGGGAAGCCTCCTAGTCTCCAATCTCGACTTTGGCGTGTCGGATGCAGACATTCAGGTACTTTAAATGAAGCATGCTTGCCATTTGGGAGTTAATTACAAAGTGGGGGTAAAGGAATTGCTAATCAATGACTCTTATTTTATTATTTGTTTCAGGAACTCTTTGCTGAATTTGGGACCCTAAAAAAGGCAGCAGTTCATTACGACCGATCGGGAAGAAGCCTGGGAACCGCAGATGTCCACTTTGAAAGGCGAGCAGATGCCCTGAAGGCCATGAAACAGTACAACGGCATCCCACTTGACGGTATGCTTCTTGTTTCACCTGTATTGAATTATGCCTACAAATATATTGAAGAACATTATCTGGCTGGCAGATTACGTGAATAATTCAATACTACTTCCCTGCCTAAATCGTGACCTTCATGTCTTCTTTGGCTCTCTAGGGCGGCCTATGAACATACAGCTCGTCACATCACAGATTGACCAACAGAGGCGACCTATGCAGGGGTAAGTGTAGCCAGGTTTTTGCAAGCAACACTCAAACATTGTGGACAGGATGTTTAATGGGCTCTCTCGTTTTCAGTCTGAACAGAGGTGGTGGGGGTGGCATGAACAGAAATCGTGGAGCTGGCTTCAGAGGTGTGCAGAGAGGCCGAGGCGGACGTGGTGCTGGAGGTGGAGGAAGAGGTCGGGGGGGACGCGGAGGTACTGCCAAGCAGCAGCTGTCAGCAGAGGAGCTTGACGCCCAGTTAGACGCCTACAATGCCAGGGTACGTTCAGCTGTCAAACAATATACCTGACAACAATTGACAAATTGCATCTTGCAGCTGTCTAATTATCCTCCTTTTTGTTTTCTCAGATGGACACCAGCTAAGCAATATGACTCCTATGGATTGTTGTCCTTCCCCTCTGCACAGAAGGGTGGTTGTTACAAATGTGCAGATTATTTTACACATGGTTGTTTCTGGTGTGATTGAAAATTATTGTTCCAACCTCCTCTTTTAAATGCTCCGTGTTTTTTACCAGTATTTCTTTTTTCTGATGAAAAATGGTTTTGTCTGTAGGTTCATGTGGATTGGGTTCGCCCAGTTTTTTTTTTCTCTACCCTGTAGTTAATGACACTTGTAATAAAACCTACAGTGCATATTAACCAAATACTGTCTCTGTTTCAATGTTCTTGTGGCCATTTGTCCATGTACTCTAGTACCTTCTATTTCAACAGTATGAAGCCTAATCAGTAAAAGTGATTTCCAATTATATCAAGGTGCATAATTTCAAGCTTTGGATTCTCTTAGGCAGTCTTTCAATTTGATTGGCTTATTCCAATATATATGGAATAAGACCAATTTAGTGTGTATGCTGCAATTCCGTTTTGGTAATGTGTTTGTAAGACATTTGCAGCACACTAATGACTTGACATTTTACTCAAATCAATACACTTGCAGCTTTTTCTTGAAATAGAACGACTGAAATTCGGAAATAACCCATGTAATTCATCCACAAAGCTATCATAGAAACCACTTCAGAAAAGCCCTTTGAAGACACATTGTAGTTGCTAGACCAATGGAAAAGATGGGGAAATTCCAGAGGTAACATTCGTACATTGGCTAGAAGGGGAACTGTCATATAGCTGGGCAGCCTATGCATTTATCACAAAACTACTCTGCTGCAAAAATGTTTCCACAAAACGGCCACTAGATGTCGCTCTGTATCCAAATGCTGTCCACAGTTGAGTCATGGAGCCTACAGGTTTTTTAAGTTTCCTTAATACGAAATCAATGCGATTACTGCCTCCTGGATAACTGTTTCATTGGCTTGAAATGAGGCTACGAGGGGATGCCGCTTAAGCAGGGAGGCATAAACTGGGAGTGAACCAAGTGTTGCATGTCTGTGAATGCAGCACAGCGCTGCATGCCCACGCGTGTCGTCGGGACAATATTTCCAGGAAGCGTTTTGAAAAACTGAAAAGTCTCAATTGAACAAATACTGTTTCCGGTTTGGTTTTCATCATTAAAGCCAGTGGCTAATCTTGTCTTTTTTGTTCCTGGAAAACAAAACAAATAAGTAGTTCATTTTACAAATACATATAATTGTAATTGTATATTCACAAAATGTTTACAGCAAATAATGCCAGTTTATTGGCCTGTACATAAATGTGTACTGTTCAACATCTTTGTAAGAGTAAAAAGGGGTCTTTGGCTTGATAACTAAAACAATTCTGATAAATAATCAATTTGTTTATCTTAAATAGCTTGTTGCATAAGCAAAAATCCGAAAGAGTACAAACTGTAAATTCCACTGAAATAAATGTGACATTTGTGATATTGGGCTATATAAATAAACATTGATTGATTGCTTGATTTAAAAGAACATGTTCATTAAATAATGCAAACATCTACATTAGTTGGCCACTTACAACATGCTCTGCATTATTTAGCTCATTGTATTTATTAATTGTTCTGATATTGATATAGTTAACTTAATCTGCGTTACTTGCACATTGGTCTCGCAACATAATCATTTTAATCAAATCTTTCTACTTTGTTTCTTCTTGCACAATTTATTTTTGTTTTATGTCCCATATTATGTTGCATTGTTGGAGGAGCTCGGGAATCGAGTTTTTCATTGCCATATCTACACTACACTGTCTGTAGCTACTGTGACAACAAAGCATTTGAATAATTTTATACTGACACTGCCTTAAAAGAGATTGTGAAACAGCTTTTATTTTGAAGGGATTAAACCGGTGTAGTGTCTCCTGTCAGCGGCCTTTGGCGCAGGTTTTCTCCGCCGCTTCACTCCGCTCCCTCTCAGCAGCATTCAGGAGACAGACCTACTGGCGGTATAACGGTAAGAGTGGACAAAACACTTTCTTAACTCTTTACAAAAATCTAATTGTGGGTGACTTAATAACTCTCTGGACGTTAAGCATGTTTTTCCTTGGGCTTTGGACTACTTTCCAAGTTTTGCGGCACTTACTAAGGATGTAGCAACTTAACGTTACCCCAATGAAGGAGGAATTTATCAAATAACTTCTTCCTGCAATCGGGCTTTTTAATCTACATGTATTTTATTCCAGTGGTATTATTAGTGTGTCAAACTCTAGGCATTTAATTATTTGTAAAGGCATGAGTTATTCGGCGGTAGTTGTTCGTTTCCGGGTGTTGAACCTGATCTGAGTTGGCCGTAAGGGAACGACCATCCATCGGATTTAATTGTGCACAATAACTCCGTTAATGAGGGGGTGCAATGAAAAGTGTCTATTCAGAAGGGGTAATTTAGTCTCCTTTTAAAATACGTGAGTGACTCGACTGTCATGTGGCTCATGAGGAACTTTTTCTGCCACTTCCTGCTATTAAACTCTCCTAATTTGAATTGACTTGAAGGGCTAACACACCTTGAACCAGCCACCATTTTGACTTTTTAAAGGCTTTCATAGTTAAGTGCACTTAGATAACATCAGATTAAATCAAATACACTTCAAGTGGCTGTCTCCTTTATGTACTGTTGTGTGATAGTAAAGCTGTGTGCTCAGCTGAATGGCTGATAAGTGATTTCTCAAATAGATCAAACTCCTTTTCCTTCCTGTGGGGGATTATGGCCTGGAGGCTATATGTTCTCTCCTTTTATGGAATGTAGGTAACACTTACCCTGTCCTGCTTGTTCGGTTGCTTTGTCTCAACCTGAGAATTTGAAGCCTTGCAGAGGGGACAGGTTATAATGTTGCAGTTTATTTTGATGGTTTAGCCTGGTTCATCCTGAGTGGGCCCAATTTAGGTAGCTTTAAAATAACTTTTACATTGCATTTAGCTGACGCTTTTATCCAAAGCGACTTACAATAAGTGCATTCGACCAAGAAGACACAACCTTGAAGAAAACAGAATCATATAAGTACATCAGGTTTCATAGAGCCAAAACATTTCAAGTGCTACTCAACTGGCTTGTGCTTTGTTAGTCATTCTATCGCTCGAAGTGGAGTCGAAAGAGATGAGTTTTCAGTCTGTGCCGGAAGATGTGTAAGCTTTCTGCTGTCCTGATGTCAATGGGGAGCTCATTCCACCATTTTGGAGCCAGGATAGCAAACCGACGTGTTCTTGCTGATGGGAACTTCTAAACATTAATCACGTAGCTTTTTCTTTGAAGATACTTCCCTGATCGTTACAGCTCACAGTAACGAGTGCAAGGGTCAAAAACCACAGGCCTGAACTTAAAAATGTTGCATAATAAATCACTATTCGCTCATATTTAGATAGGGAAGCTATGTGCACCCTGTTTTTTGTGCTTACGTGACAAATACTGACCTGGATACTGGTTCTAAGGCTACAATTGATTTGTTTTATCCATTAATGTAGTATTGTGGAGACCAAAACACAGTTAAGTATTTTCTAAATGCATTTTTTCCTACGCCTTGTGAATGGACCTTTCTAAGCCGACCATGGAGATCTGGCCAGTGGCCTCTTCTGTTTTAGCTCAGTGTCACAGGGGAATATGTGCAGGGATGCTAGCCGGCCCCCCTCCTCTACACAGACCACTTCTTTCTCGCATTGTGTGGTCCTCCTCAGCCAGGACATAACATCCCTTAGCTAAACAGCGGCCTTCAGTAGCAGATCTTCCCAGAAACAAGGGGCTTCAATTCCGGGAAATGTTAAAGTACTTATAAAGCTCATACATCTTTTATTTTTCACCTGCCTTTGAAGCACTCAACTGGTTGAATTAGGATGCTTTAAAACCACCTGTATCAGGCTGTTGCCATCCTTGAAGGGAGCCATTATACAGCTGTATTTCTTCATTGTGGAGGGTACGTCACCCCGTCCTCGGCGGTTGCCCTGGGAGGCAGACCCGAATCTGGGAATAAGCCCTGACCTTTCCGCTGGCACCTTGGCTATCCCATTCACTGGCAGCTTCCTGCTAGTGCCGGCAGGGATTTCTCACCGGCTATTTTTAAAGCTTCCTATTTGTTCTTGTTCTTCCTGGGATGGAGTAATGTTTTGTTTCTTTCAGCCGCTTCTCTCTGTGGCTAATTTCTTTGTAATCAGATTAGTCTTCTTTATGAATTTCTGCTATGGACACCCACTTCACTGTTATCTTTGTTAAATGACTCTTTGGCTAACCTTTTTGTATCATAAGCTTGTTACAAGTTGGCTATTCTGTAGCTTATCTAATGTTTAGCTGTTGTACTCTTACCCCACCTATTTCTGTTGTTTCTGGCTTCCTCTGCATTGCATCAGCTCTGCCAGCTCTTAGTGCAACACTTCCTCAAAGCTTTTGTTCGACTGGCTCCACGTCCTCAATTTGGTATGACCCAGCATGATCTAAAAGAGCCCTTTGCATTATTATCATTGCACCATTTTAACAACAACTTACGTTGGGGAAAGCTCAATATGAGAAGATGATCTGTGCTTCAGATTTGCACTGTGTGGTTTAGCGCGCAAGAGGATATGAATCATCTCGCCCGGAAAAAGGAAGTTAACAGTCGCTTCTTGAGATACAAAGAGGCCTAGTGGTCTGACATGCAAGGCAGATTTATTTTTAACTAAAAAGCTACAGATAATAATTGTCACTATATCATTAAGTGTAAAGCCATAACAGTCCACAAGAACAACTTTGGTAATACATTGTATTGGGAAAGACATGTATTTAATTAGTTCCACTAAATAGTGCTATTACAGCTCACTTTATGAACTTTGAAATCTTAATGGACAGGCAATACATTAAAGACATGTCTACAAGCGCTGCTCTTTAAATACGTTTAATTACAAGAGAACGCTGATACATTATATTCTATTCAATTGTATGCATGTTACATGTTTTTGAACAGGAAACGCGTTGCAGAAGGATGCACTCATTTCAACATTTCAATTTGCAGTTGAGCTTAAAACTTGAAAGAAGTGTTTCGTCTGTACTTAGCTTTTTTTTAAAAAGGGGAATAGTGTGGTTAAGGGGTGAATGCTAAGGTCTCCTGCAGACTGGGTGTTGCATGAAGGAGACCAACAGAGATCAAAGCAGCCATAGATCTGTCGGTGACATCTTCAATAGGGAGGGAAGCCAAGAGCTAAAGGTCACTTTTACAAAGGTTGTTATTCGGAGTTACTTGATATAAAGTGAATATTCATATCTTGTTGTCTCTGAGATAAGTTCTTGATGTGTTCTTAGGGACAGTACTTCATAGTATACATTTTCAGCTGTAAGACCTCCACCTTTCACATGATCAGTAAAGGT
>NW_022991841.1:0-29084 GCF_902827175.1 Gymnodraco acuticeps
TCCCTTCAGAGAAACTGATAAATGATTAATGAACTAAAACTACTATTTAACCGAGTAAAAGGCAATCAGAGTATACGACATAATCTATATATATGATTTAAATGATTATATGATCATTTGACAGTAAAAATACCCAAGTGAAGTGAAAGCACTTTAGTGTTGCTGAGCTGGAGGCTTTTTATTTGAAGCACTCGTTGATTTTAATGAAAAGTAAAGTCTGTTTTCCCCTGGGGTTTTCTCTGCTGCCTCGTCAGAGTTTAACACAACACACACACATATACACACACACACACACACACACACATATATACACACACACACATACACACACACTCTAACTTTAGCTCTCT
The DNA here is from genome assembly GCF_902827175.1 of Gymnodraco acuticeps. Taxonomy (NCBI): domain Eukaryota; kingdom Metazoa; phylum Chordata; class Actinopteri; order Perciformes; family Bathydraconidae; genus Gymnodraco; species Gymnodraco acuticeps. The sequence goes on from NW_022991841.1 coordinate 351, forward strand.
GCGTTCATTATTAATCGTTCCTCCGGCTCGTTTTTTATTCATCCCGACTAAAGTGCAGCGGCTATAAACGGAAAGACCTCCATCACACACACACACTGCGCTAAGGAGGAGACGCCATGACAACGGCGACAGCCCTGTGGCCATGGCAACGGGCTCAGCTGATTCTCAGCAGGCACCATGGGAACGAGGGATGGGAATCATAGTCGTTTTATCATAATGTAATATTAATACTGAAAGCTGTTTAAAGCAGGAGACGAAGCTCTGAGATTGAACTGATTCTTTATGGAGGAATTACTTTATCAGTATGTAGTGTCTCTACTTTAAAGAGTCCTCTCCTGCTGATGTTCAGGTGTATATCAGTATGTAGTGTCTCTACTTTAAAGAGTCCTCTCCTGCTGATGTTCAGGTGTATATCAGTATGTAGTGTCTCTACTTTAAAGAGTCCTCTCCTGCTGATGTTCAGGTGTATATCAGTATGTAGTGTCTCTACTTTAAAGAGTCCTCTCCTGCTGATGTTCAGGTGTATATCAGTATGTAGTGTCTCTACTTTAAAGAGTCCTCTCCTGCTGATGTTCAGGTGTATATAGTATGTAGTGTCTCTACTTTAAAGAGTCCTCTTCCTGCTGATGTTCAGGTGTATATCAGTATGTAGTGTCTCTACTTTAAAGAGTCCTCTCCTGCTGATGTTCAGGTGTATATCAGTATGTAGTGTCTCTACTTTAAAGAGTCCTCTCCTGCTGATGTTCAGGTGTATATCAGTATGTAGTGTCTCTACTTTAAAGAGTCCTCTCCTGCTGATGTTCAGGTGTATATCAGTATGTAGTGTCTCTACTTTAAAGAGTCCTCTCCTGCTGATGTTCAGGTGTATATCAGTGTGTAGTGTCTCTACTTTAAAGAGTCCTCTCCTGCTGATGTTCAGGTGTATATCAGTATGTAGTGTCTCTACTTTAAAGAGTCCTCTCCTGCTGATGTTCAGGTGTATATCAGTATGTAGTGTCTCTACTTTAAAGAGTCCTCTCCTGCTGATGTTCAGGTGTATATCAGTATGTAGTGTCTCTACTTTAAAGAGTCCTCTCCTGCTGATGTTCAGGTGTATATCAGTATGTAGTGTCTCTACTTTAAAGAGTCCTCTCCTGCTGATGTTCAGGTGTATATCAGTATGTAGTGTCTCTACTTTAAGAGTCCCTCTCCTGCTGATGTTCAGGTGTATATCAGTATGTAGGTTGTCTCTACTTTAAAGAGTCCTCTCCTGCTGATGTTCAGGTGTATATCAGTATGTAGTGTCTCTACTTTAAAGAGTCCTCTCCTGCTGATGTTCAGGTGTATATCAGTATGTAGTGTCTCTACTTTAAAGAGTCCTCCTCCTGCTGATGTTCAGGTGTATATCAGTATGTAGTGTCTCTACTTTAAAGAGTCCTCCCCTGCTGATGTTTCAGGTGTATATCAGTATGTAGTGTCTCTACTTTAAAGAGTCCTCTCCTGCTGATGTTCAGGTGTATATCAGTATGTAGTGTCTCTACTTTAAAGAGTCCTCTCCTGCTGATGTTCAGGTGTATATCAGTATGTAGTGTCTCTACTTTAAAGAGTCCTCTCCTGCTGATGTTCAGGTGTATATCAGTAGTTGTTGTCGTGCGAGTGTTACACAGTGATGCTATTTTCTGAAACTTTTAGCCTTCACAGACCATTTACATGCACTAAAACCTATAGAACACATTTCTACACACTACAGGAGAGAGAACACAATAGGGCCTCTTTAATAATGTATTTTCCCCTCTTCTTTCAGAGTAAGGAGATCATCTTCCAGCTGCAGGAAGACCTCATGAAGCTTCTCAACGAGCTTTACACCGTGAGTAGATTCAACACACGGAGAACATTTCTAATGTCCTTATATCAGTGGCCTGTACTACGAAGACGGTTCAACCTAACCTGGATATGTTTGAGTTGCCCGGCTTACCTAATCCAAAACAAACGCGCTCTCGCTATAGTTGAATGAAAAGTCAACTATAATATTAGACATATGAAGAAGTTAAACTTTAAACATCCATGACTCAAACACTTGATCCAGGATCAAAGCCACAGAGCTGCACCTGCAAGGTGAATACAGCTGGTAACAGAACAAGTGTTTGAATGCGTACATTAACAGGTTTATGATATCACTGCCCCGTCCAAGACACGATCTGACTTTAATTACATTTGACTTGAGTGTTTCCTCAACTTAATGTGTTGCTTAAAATAATACTTCTAAGAAGTTAACCAGCGTCGTAGGACCGGAAACCCAGAGTTTTCCCTGAAGTTAGCTCGCTAAGCAAAAATCCGGCTTCGTAGTACAGGCCTCTGGTCTTTAACAAGTCTAAACACATTTGTTGTTGTTTTGTCGACAAACCTAAGATTTTAAGGTCTGAAAGCTCTTCCTCAGACACTCACAGTGCCATACACGAACAACATAGCGGGTTAGGGTAACGTAACCCGTGACAACAGAGATCAACAACCTATAACAGGGCTATGCACAGAATGCAGCTATTCAATACTCATTCTTCTTTAAGAATATGAGCGTGTCTACTCAGGGGAGAGGCGATTCACAACCAGGCCAGCTGTAGAGAAGACCCTCTCAGCTGGAATGTGGGCATAAGATGAGGTTTGAGTCTACGTGAATCTGCCTGTGTAGGGAGGGGCAGCAGACCATACATTAGCTAGGCTAGATTTCTGATGGGATTTGGACATAAACCGAGTGAAGTATGAACGGAAGAGAGAGGAGAGGAGAGAGAGAGAGAGAGAGAAGGAGCAGAGAGAAGAGAAGAGAGCAGATAGAGAGATAAGCAGAGAGAGAGGAGTAGCGAGAGCATGCAGATCTCGCGATGCGCAAGAGCTATAGATGATATGGACTAGACGAGAGGAGAGAGAGAATGGAGGAGAGAGAGAGAGAGAGAGAGAGGGAGAGAGAGAGAGAGAAGAGAGAGAGAGAGAGAGATCAGCACCTGCAGCTCTGCCCGCTGTGAGGGACCGGTGAGCGGAGCAAAACACACCTTTAGACCTGACACACTTAGCTATGGCGCTGTCGTATACATTGAATTATTCCATTGGATAATATGTAATCAACGTAGGCCCCCCTCCCAAAAAAAATAAAAATAATTACAATACAAATATTCATAACTCATATTCTCATATTCTCATACCTGAATAATTTCGAATATATATATAAACATAGTTATTTCATTTTTTAAACAAGCATATTACATATTATCATTACATCTATTTCTTAGATACTGTATCAATCCAAAACATTTTGATGGGGCCAAAAAAAGACCTCACTTAATTTGATGAATGAACGACGTGATGTTACTAATTTAGTTATAATGTCCTTATGCTCCCAGGTGATGAAGACGTACCACATGTACCACGTGGAGACGATCAGCGCGGAGTCCAAGCTGCGGGAGGCGGAGCGTCAGGAGGGCCGCGTGAAGGGGGCGGGGGGATCCGGGGGGGCGGAGCCTGTGTTCGGACTCAGGATCGAGGAGCGCCATCAGAGACGCAACGCCGCCCGCAAGATGGAGAAGATGAGGGAGAAGGTAGGGACGGTTAATTATCTGAACGGCAGACATGTTTCACTGCAACGGAGGAAACAATCGTTAAACACTGATTCATTCACATTTTTACTTTTCTATCCCATATTTATTATTTAAATACAATATATAAACTATATCCCTAACCCTCCAATATTCCTGATTCCAGTGAGACGGGGACTGACAGCTAATCTTTCTTTAAGCTGGTTAATGTTTTTAGCTGATAATGTGTGTTTGTTTCTCCCCCAGAGGAAGGCGAAGTACTCTGAGAACAAACTGAAGACTCTGAAGGCGAGGAACGAGTATCTTCTGACTCTCGAGGCCACCAACGCCTCCGTCTTCAAATACTACATCCACGACCTGCCAGACATCATCGACGTGAGACACTCTTTATTTTATTCATTCATGGAGCAGAGGAAACGGGAACACCGTCACAAGTTCAAATGCTGTCCTAAAGGACTCAAAAAGGATCTATTAAAGTTGAATGAAATGTCCTGTTTGAAGTTGCTGGAGCAGAAAGTAGAAACTGTTCCTTCTGCTTCGACAAACCTTCTTTCACGCTGCGATGATTCTCTGCAGGTATAAAAAGGCATCATTCAACAACAAGGCAATTCAGAGTGCTTTAAAACTAAGATACTGCTAAGAAACCCATTTTATAATTGCATTGAAATACATTTTAAAGCAGTCATTAAAAGCTCTGGATCTTATACATATTTTATTTACACATTTTTACTTTGAGTTAATATAAATATTTTAAATTCTATTCGTGTTTTCCTACATATTTGTATTTTAGATATTGCATATTCTTAGAGAAATATTTGTATTTTATCTTTTTATTGTTTACATATTCTTTCTTTAACTTCTTGTGTTTATATATATTTATGTATTGTATTTCTTCTGCACATTCTTACTTTTTCTTTGGGTGTCCTAAATATTTTTATTTTGTCTATGCACTTTTTGTCTTTAACTGCTTACGTTTATATAAATAATATTATTCAATTTCTTTCAAAAATATGTATCTTCAATTGTATGCGTTAAAATTGATTCATCAACTTTAATGGAGCCCACTTTCCCTTGTGTTACACCCCACCCGTAGGAGGCCCTATGGGGCTAACATTCCACCACTGACCCAAAAAATAAACATATACAGTCGTAACACTTGGGATAAATAAAATGTAATATTTAGTATGTATAGCCATCCCAAAAAATATTAGAAAAAGGCCAAAAAATATGTTTAAATGAGAATCTTTTCCCGATTGCTGTGACCTTACTTTAACTTAACTTAATGTCTATTTTATTTATTTCAATCTAAAGTAGAGCAGCTGTCACTAAAACCCACTTTCCCTTTGGATAAATAAAGTGAAATGTATGTGTATATTTGAAGGGTTCTGGTTCTTCTCCCCAGTGCTGTGACCTAGGGTACCACTCCAGTCTGAGCCGGGCCCTGAGGACCTACCTGTCTGCAGAGCTGAGCCTGGAGGCCTCGAGGCGGGCGGGCCTGGAGGTTCTGGAGGGGGCGGTGGAGGGTCTGGATCCAGCCCGGGACCGGCAGCGTCTGCTGGGCCTCTACCCCACCGCCTTCTGCCCCCCCGCACGATTCAGCTTCCAGTCACACATGGGAGACGCAGTCAGTATCACACTTTACTTTATTAGAAACTAGTTCTCTGCCTTTTTATAAATTGGTATCCAGATACATAAACGTTACTTAAAGGGGACCTATCATGCAAAATGCACTTTGTGATGTCTTTTCTACATCAACATGTGTCCCCGGTGTGTCAGGGAACTCACGCAGCATCAGAAAATAAAACCCTCTCTTTTCCTCCGTACCCAAATCTCTAAAAACGGGGGAACAACGGAGCTGATCCAGATTTGCGTCCAATATGACGTAATATCTGAAATGTAGGCTGGCTTTACACCCACAGCCCTATCAGAAACAATGCCCGACTGTTTTGGACATAATATGGTCGGTGTTCACATTAGCATCGCTAACACTCAGAGCTAACCTGTACTGGAGAGCATGTGTGTGAAGAAGCAGGAAGTAAAAAGGAACTCACCTTGTGGTATAACCTGAGAGAGAAAAAGCCTTTGAGCTCCATACTGTTTCAGAAGTAATCCTTGATGTGGTTTGGAACATGATGGCGTTTCATCACGGCTGAATTTAGCTGAGTTTCGGCTTCTCTCTCTCTGCAGTCAGTAGCTCAAAGGGGGCGTGGCCCCAGAGCTAGTACCCAGAATCAGCACTTTAGTAACAGCTGAAATAGAGGGGTTTGAGGCTAGAATGATCTGTTTGGTATTTTGAGCAAAACACTTCAGAGACATGTTTTTATAGATATGGTCCCATAATATATGGTTCTAATATAGCATAATAGGTGAGCTTTAAGTTATTGCACTATATTATTCACCTTACAACACATATCAATAGATATCAATATATTATATTTTCTCTGGACAGTGATTAATGTCCTGCTTGTTTCACTTCCTTTCAGGTGACCCAGATCGCCTCCCAGCCTCAGCTGCAGGCCGAGCTCACGCTGCGTCTCACTCAGCTGCAGACACGCCTCGCCTCCCTGAAGATCGAGAACGAAGAGGTAACACACACACACACACTAACACACCAAATGATACAGATGTCGAGTGGTGCAGGGATGTTGGAGTCCTTTGTTCAGCGGGATAAGGTGGCTATAAAGGAACTACAGCACGGTCACATGACTTCAGGTCACCACCGCTAAGCTAAAGGAGGCCAATGTGGGCCGTTCATTTACACTTGTTAGTGTAAATAATTAAATAATAATAAAAAAATGTGGGCTGTGTGTCCCCTTAAGTGTTAAACAAAGACATTGTAGAAGCTAAAAACCCTCTGATTACAAAATAAAATGTTAATCTGACATTTAAAAACTGCACAGTCGTGGTAATTTATACTGTTATAATGGGTAATAATGTAGCAGCAAGCTGTGTGTGTGTGTGTGTGTGTGTGTGTGTGTGTGTGTGTGTGTGTGTGTGTGTGTGTGTGTGTGTGTGTGTGTGTGTGTGTGTGTGTGCAGCTGCTAACTCAGCCTGAAGGTTATAAAAATGCTGAAGGAGTCTGGATTAATGAGCAGCATCTGCACGCCTCAGCAACACACACACACACACACACACACACACACACACTGCTTATCATGTACAAATAGGAGCTCTTTTACACCCATTATCCTCGCTGTAAATACAAACACACTTTGCATATGTAGCAGGCATAAACACACACACCATCAAAGGTTATGCAAAATGAAACTCCACCGTGAATTTAATTCATAATTCATACCTCCTGAAGCATGAAGCTCAGTGCAGTTTAGTCGTCCTTTAATACAGCATTACGGCTAAAAGCCACCTTTCTTCTACTAAAAATTCAATTCATAGGTTTTATTGTCATATGAACATAAGCTACAGTTTAGAAATTGCAATGACATTCTTCTGTCCTGAGCTCCTCCAACAATGCAACATATAATAAAATACAAAAATACTTTCTACTTCTTACATGTTGAACCCAAATACCTGTACTTTCTACTTCTTACATGTTGAACCCAAATACCTGTACTTTCTACTTCTTACATGTTGAACACAAATACCTGTACTTTCTACTTCTTACATGTTGAACTCAAATACCTGTACTTTCTACTTCTTACATGTTGAACTCAAATACCTGTACTTTCTACTTCTTACATGTTGAACTCAAATACCTGTACTTTCTACTTCTTACATGTTGAACCTAAATACCTGTACTTTCTACTTCTTACATGTTGAACACAAATACCTGTACTTTCTACTTCTCACATGTTGAACTCAAATACCTGTACTTTCTACTTCTTACATGTTGAACACAAATACCTGTACTTTCTACTTCTCACATGTTGAACCCAAATACCTGTACTTTCTACTTCTTACATGTTAAACACAAATACCTGAACTTTCTACTTCTTACATGTTGAACACAAATACCTGTACTTTCTACTTCTTACATGTTGATCTCAAATACCTGTACTTTCTACTTCTTACATTTGAACACAAATACCTGTACTTTCTACTTCTTACATGTTGAACACAAATACCTGTACTTTTAGAGTCATTGCGTGCCGATTGATTTGAACACGATCCGTGTATCCATCATTTCCTGGTCTTCTCTAAAGAAGAGGGACCAATGGAAACGTTGTCATGTTGCCGTTGTTCAGCATGGAAACATTCATTAGCTAACAATGACATTATTGTTCTATTCATATAAAGGGAGGTCAGGTACTCTTTAAAACAGCTGCTAGTTATGGGGACTTTTTACTGAATTACATTTCAAGTTCTTTGCTTTGACTTGAGTAAAGAAGTTTAGTCAGTACTTCTACTTTCACCAGAGTATTTTAAACACGAGTATCTGTACTTCTACTTGAGTAAAGGATGTGTGTACTTCTACGATCTCTGCTCATTGGTGCATTCAATGTTTTAACCCTTATCTTTTATCCAGGTGAAGAAGACGTGGGGGGCGACCCTCTCCACTCTGCAGGACATGACGGTTCTCGAGGACTTCGATGTTTCTCAGAGCTTCACTCACAGCCCGTCCTCCGAGTCCGTGAAGTCCAGCGTGTCGGACGGATATCTGAACAAACCGAGCCTCGCCAAGAAGAGAGCCAACCAGCAGGAGACGGAGCTCTTCTACTTCACCGTGAGAAACACTTAAACTGTACCTTAGTTAAGAAAGAAACTAACCAGCAGGAGACGGAGCTCTTCTACTTCACCGTGAGAAACACTTAAACTGTACCTTAGCTAAGAGAGAAACTAACCAGCAGGAGACAGAGCTCTTCTACTTCACCGTGAGAAACACTTAAACTGTACCTTAGCTAAGAGAGAAACTAACCAGCAGGAGACGGAGCTCTTCTACTTCACCGTGAGAAACACTTAAACTGTACCTTAGCTAAGAGAGAAACTAACCAGCAGGAGACGGAGCTCTCCTACTTTACCGTGAGAAACACTAAGGATAAGACTTAAACTGTACCTTAACTAAGAGAGAAACTAACCAGCAGGAGACGGAGCTCTTCTACTTCACCGTGAGAAACACTAAGGATAACACTTAAACTGTACCTTAACTAAGAGAGAAACTAACCAGCAGGAGACGGAGCTCTTCTACTTCACCGTGAGAAACACTTAGGATAAGACTTAAACTGTACCTTAACTAAGAGAGAAACTAACCAGCAGGAGACGGAGCTCTTCTACTTCACCGTGAGAAACACTTAAACTGTACCTTAACTAAGAGAGAAACTAACCAGCAGGAGACAGAGCTCTTCTACTTCACCGTGAGAAACACTTAAACTGTACCTTAACTAAGAGAGAAACTAACCAGCAGGAGACGGAGCTCTTCTACTTCACCGTGAGAAACACTTAAACTTTACCTTAACTAAGAGAGAAACTAACCAGCAGGAGACGGAGCTCTCCTACTTTACCGTGAGAAACACTAAGGATAAGACTTAAACTGTACCTTAACTAAGAGAGAAACTAACCAGCAGGAGACGGAGCTCTTCTACTTCACCGTGAGAAACACTTAAACTTTACCTTAACTAAGAGAGAAACTAACCAGCAGGAGACGGAGCTCTTCTACTTCACCGTGAGAAACACTTAGGATAAGACTTAAACTGCACCTTAACTAAGAGAGAAACTAACCAGCAGGAGACGGAGCTCCTCTACTTCACCGTGAGAAACACTTAAACTGTACCTTAACTGAGAGAGAAACTAACCAGCAGGAGACGGAGCTCTTCTACTTCACCGTGAGAAACACTTAAACTGTACCTAAACTAAGAGAGAAACTAACCAGCAGGAGACGGAGCTCTCCTACTTTACCGTGAGAAACACTAAGGATAAGACTTAAACTGTACCTTAACTAAGAGATAAACTAACCAGCAGGAGACGGAGCTCTCCTACTTTACCGTGAGAAACACTAAGGATAAGACTTAAACTGTACCTTAACTAAGAGAGAAACTAACCAGCAGGAGACGGAGCTCTTCTACTTCACCCTGAGAAACACTTAAACTGTACCTTAACTAAGAGAGAAACTAACCAGCAGGAGATGGAGCTCTTCTACTTCACCGTGAGAAACACTTAGTATAAGACTTAAACTGTACCTTAACTAAGAGAGAAACTAACCAGCAGGTGACGGAGCTCTTCTACTTCACTCTGAGAAACACTTCAACTGTACCTTAACTAAGAGAGAAACTAACCAGCAGGAGACGGAGCTCTTCTACTTCACCCTGAGAAACACTTAAACTGTACCTTAACTAAGAGAGAAACTAACCAGCAGGAGACGGAGCTCTTCTACTTCACTGTGAGAAACACTTAGTATAAGACTTAAACTGTACCTTAACTAAGAGATAAACTAACCAGCAGGAGACGGAGCTCTTCTACTTCACTGTGAGAAACACTTAAACTGTACCTTAACTAAGAGAGAAACTAACCAGCAGGAGACGGAGCTCTTCTACTTCACCGTGAGAAACACTAAGGATAACACTTAAACTGTACCTTAACTAAGAGAGAAACTAACCAGCAGGAGACGGAGCTCTTCTACTTCATCGTGAGAAACACTTAGGATAAGACTTAAACTGTACCTTAACTAAGAGAGAAACTAACCAGCAGGAGACAGAGCTCTTTTACTTCACCGTGAGAAACACTTAAACTGTACCTTAACTAAGAGAGAAACTAACCAGCAGGAGACGGAGCTCTTCTACTTCACCGTGAGAAACACTTAAACTTTACCTTAACTAAGAGAGAAACTAACCAGCAGGAGACGGAGCTCTCCTACTTTACCGTGAGAAACACTAAGGATAAGACTTAAACTGTACCTTAACTAAGAGAGAAACTAACCAGCAGGAGACGGAGCTCTTCTACTTCACCGTGAGAAACACTTAAACTTTACCTTAACTAAGAGAGAAACTAACCAGCAGGAGACGGAGCTCCTCTACTTCACCGTGAGAAACACTTAAACTGTACCTTAACTGAGAGAGAAACTAACCAGCAGGAGACGGAGCTCTCCTACTTTACCGTGAGAAACACTTAAACTGTACCTTAACTAAGAGAGAAACTAACCAGCAGGAGACGGAGCTCTCCTACTTTACCGTGAGAAACACTAAGGATAAGACTTAAACTGTACCTTAACTAAGAGAGAAACTAACCAGCAGGAGACGGAGCTCTTCTACTTCACCCTGAGAAACACTTAAACTGTACCTTAACTAAGAGAGAAACTAACCAGCAGGAGATGGAGCTCTTCTACTTCACCGTGAGAAACACTTAGTATAAGACTTAAACTGTACCTTAACTAAGAGAGAAACTAACCAGCAGGTGACGGAGCTCTTCTACTTCACTCTGAGAAACACTTAAACTGTACCTTAACTAAGAGAGAAACTAACCAGCAGGAGACGGAGCTCTTCTACTTCACCCTGAGAAACACTTAAACTGTACCTTAACTAAGAGAGAAACTAACCAGCAGGAGACGGAGCTCTTCTACTTCACTGTGAGAAACACTTAGTATAAGACTTAAACTGTACCTTAACTAAGAGATAAACTAACCAGCAGGAGACGGAGCTCTTCTACTTCACTGTGAGAAACACTTAAACTGTACCTTAACTAAGAGAGAAACTAACCAGCAGGAGACGGAGCTCTTCTACTTCACCGTGAGAAACACTAAGGATAACACTTAAACTGTACCTTAACTAAGAGAGAAACTAACCAGCAGGAGACGGAGCTCTTCTACTTCACCGTGAGAAACACTTAGGATAAGACTTAAACTGTACCTTAACTAAGAGAGAAACTAACCAGCAGGAGACAGAGCTCTTTTACTTCACCGTGAGAAACACTTAAACTGTACCTTAACTAAGAGAGAAACTAACCAGCAGGAGACGGAGCTCTTCTACTTCACCGTGAGAAACACTTAAACTTTACCTTAACTAAGAGAGAAACTAACCAGCAGGAGACGGAGCTCTCCTACTTTACCGTGAGAAACACTAAGGATAAGACTTAAACTGTACCTTAACTAAGAGAGAAACTAACCAGCAGGAGACGGAGCTCTTCTACTTCACCGTGAGAAACACTTAAACTTTACCTTAACTAAGAGAGAAACTAACCAGCAGGAGACGGAGCTCTTCTACTTCACCGTGAGAAACACTTAGGATAAGACTTAAACTGCACCTTAACTAAGAGAGAAACTAACCAGCAGGAGACGGAGCTCCTCTACTTCACCGTGAGAAACACTTAAACTGTACCTTAACTGAGAGAGAAACTAACCAGCAGGAGACGGAGCTCTCCTACTTTACCGTGAGAAACACTTAAACTGTACCTTAACTAAGAGAGAAACTAACCAGCAGGAGACGGAGCTCTCCTACTTTACCGTGAGAAACACTAAGGATAAGACTTAAACTGTACCTTAACTAAGAGAGAAACTAACCAGCAGGAGACGGAGCTCTTCTACTTCACCCTGAGAAACACTTAAACTGTACCTTAACTAAGAGAGAAACTAACCAGCAGGAGATGGAGCTCTTCTACTTCACCGTGAGAAACACTTAGTATAAGACTTAAACTGTACCTTAACTAAGAGAGAAACTAACCAGCAGGTGACGGAGCTCTTCTACTTCACTCTGAGAAACACTTAAACTGTACCTTAACTAAGAGAGAAACTAACCAGCAGGAGACGGAGCTCTTCTACTTCACCCTGAGAAACACTTAAACTGTACCTTAACTAAGAGAGAAACTAACCAGCAGGAGACGGAGCTCTTCTACTTCACTGTGAGAAACACTTAGTATAAGACTTAAACTGTACCTTAACTAAGAGATAAACTAACCAGCAGGAGACGGAGCTCTTCTACTTCACTGTGAGAAACACTTAAACTGTACCTTAACTAAGAGAGAAACTAACCAGCAGGAGACGGAGCTCTTCTACTTCACCGTGAGAAACACTTTGTATAAGACTTAAACTGTAACTAAACTAAGAGAGAAACTAATCAGCAGGAGACAGAGCTCTTCTACTTCACTGTGAGAAACACTTAGTATAACACTTAAACTGTACCTTAACTAAGAGAGAAACTAACCAGCAGGAGACAGAGCTCTTCTTCTTCACCGTGAGAAACACTTAAACTGTACCTTAACGAAGAGAGATACTAACCAGCAGGAGACGGAGCTCTCCTACTTTACCGTGAGAAACACTAAGGATAAGACTTAAACTGTACCTTAACTAAGAGAGAAACTAACCAGCAGGAGATGGAGCTCTTCTACTTCACCGTGAGAAACACTTAAACTTTACCTTAACTAAGAGAGAAACTAACCAGCAAGAGACGGAGCTCTTCTACTTCACCGTGAGAAACACTTAGGATAAGACTTAAACTGTACCTTAACTAAGAGAGAAACTAACCAGCAGGAGACGGAGCTCCTCTACTTCACCGTGAGAAACACTTAGGATAAGACTTAAACTGTACCTTAACTAAGAGAGAAACTAACCAGCAGGAGACGGAGCTCCTCTACTTCACTGTGAGAAACACTTAAACTGTACCTTAACTAAGAGAGAAACTAACCAGCAGGAGACGGAGCTCTTCTACTTCACCGTAAGAAACACTTAAACTGTACCTTAACTAAGAGAGAAACTAACCAGCAGGAGACGGAGCTCTCCTACTTCACCCTGAGAAACACTTAGGATAAGACTTAAACTGTACCTTAACTAAGAGAGAAACTAACCAGCAGGAGACGGAGCTCTTCTACTTCACCCTGAGAAACACTTAAACTGTACCTTAACTGAGAGAGATACTAACCAGCAGGAGACGGAGCTCTTCTACTTCACCGTGAGAAACACTTAGGATAAGACTTAAACTGTACCTTAACTAAGAGAGAAACTAACCAGCAGGAGACAGAGCTCTTCTTCTTCACCGTGAGAAACACTTAAACTGTACCTTAACTGAGAGAGATACTAACCAGCAGGAGACGGAGCTCTTTTACTTCACAATGAGAAACAAACACTTAGTATAAGACTTAAACTGTACCTTAACTAAGAGAGAAACTAACCAGCAGGAGACAGAGCTCTTCTACTTCACCGTGAGAAACACTTAGTATAACACTTCAACTCTACCTTAACTTAGAGAGAAACCAACCAGCAGGAGACGGAGCTCTTCTACTTCACCGTGAGAAACACTTAGTATAACACTTAAACTCTACTTTAACTAAGAGAGAAACTACTTTTTAAATCCTTAGAAATTCCGCGAGTATCTGGAGGGAAGCAACCTGATCTCGAAGCTGCAGGCCAAACACGACATCCTGAAGAAAGCTTTAGCCGAAGGTGAGACCCTCCTCTTCCTCGTCAGATGTAATAATAATACAGACGTGAATCCCCTTAACTCTTTACCTGTGTTTCTCCTGAAGGATATAAAGCCGAGCTGCTCACCACCAGGTATTCTGTCATGCTGTATTTTCATATATTTCATATTAATACAAATTGTTCGTTTCTCACTCTGTCTCTCTCTGATTGTTTCAGTCGTGGGCGGAAGAACTCCCATAGCAAGCATCAGGTAGACTCTCCTTTGTGTCTGTGTGTTTGTGGTCATCAGGGGGGTCTGTTCCTCTTTTATAGTCCACATTAAACCACAGGCAGTGGTTTCTTTATATTCCTAAGCTGTAATATTGACCGCCATTTCCTTTATGAAGTGAACCAGCCTCCCGGTCTGTGTCCTCGCGCTGTCCTCACATCCCCGGACTGTGAGACAGACTCGGAGGAGCGCAGGGATGTCAGTATTGTTTATGAAGCAGGGTATAGATGTTAGGGAATCATTTGCTTAGGTATTCAACCTTCGACACGGTTCATCGTTTTCTCCTCTCACTGTCTCTCTCCCCATGGAAGGTCTACGGCCTGGGGTATTGCTGCTATCTCTCTTAAGGAGGGGGAGCTTGGGCGCATTGTTGTTGCCAGTCTATGACGGAGCACAAGCCGCCATGAGGTAGTTTACTGTTCAGGGACGAAGGTTCCCTGACGCACACTTCTCTATGGACGAGAGCTCTATAGATTCAGGGTCCATAATTGTTTAGTCTCACTGATAAAGAATGTTGATTATTACACTCTGAACTAATTAAAACCTCGAGCTGCAGAAAGAGTTCTTCAGAATTGGTTTGGCAGCCGCTGTGTCAACTCGTGACACACCACATGTCTTGTGAATTCTCCGGCCGAAGCTCCAAATAAACCGTCAGTGTTTGCCGTCAAAGCTCCAGCTCTCCTCGTGTCTCTCTGAGTCCTGACTTCATCAAAGCTCCAGCTCTCCTCGTGTCTCTCTGAGTCCTGACTCTCCATTGCTACAGAAGTTTCCCCCACAATAGAAAGTACATTATTTAAATGAAATACAATTGATGTACTTTTACAAACAGTGAGCAGCATGTGTGTTGCAGGACATGTGTGGTTGGACTCTGTCCCACAGGCAGGTTGCAGTGCAACGTCAGAGGAGACTGGGCTAACTGTGCATTCTCAAACTGCACCACTTAGAACTAACTAAACAATGCAGAGGTTATTTTTATATAATTGTATTCAATAACCGTAACGAAATTAAACCGTATGAAGGGATTTGTAAATAGGAATACAGATATGACTTAATGTTTTCATAAATATATTTTTCTCCCAGTGAAATTGCCCTCTCAAAGAACCGGAATCGAGAACCGGAAAGAACCGGAATCGAAAAGCAGAACCGGAATCAGAACCGAAAAGAACCGGAATCGAAAAGCAGAACCGGTATCAGAACCGGAATCGAGAACCGGAAAGAACCGGAATCGAAAAGCAGAACCGGAATCAGAACCGGAATCGTTAAAATCCAAACGATACCCAACCCTAATTATATGACATTTAGACGTGTCATACATCGATACTGTGAAAAACACCCACAAGATGGCATGAGATGAGACGTGCGTACTTATAGAGGGATTCATATATAATTCTATATATTTGAGAGATGTTTTTTAAAAATAAAAGTATTTTATTGATCCTTATTTGGGAAATGTTTGCGTTGCAGCAGCATAAAAAGACAAGGCATTGAAGACTAGAAAGAAACAATTCAAAATGTAAATCTTTCTAGGAAGTCAAAGCATTTCAAACTTTAAGGAAAATGAAAATAAATGTCGTCGATTATTTAACGTGTGCAGGGAAAGAGGGGCGTGTCTCAGTCATTTAGGATAGAACATGTCAGAGTCGATAAGAACATCAGAACTAAAATAAACAAATGAAGCGTAAACAATAACTAACTGTTGTTGTTGTTGTTGTTGTGTTTTCAGGATTCAACTAAAGCCATACCCTTGCTTGTGGAGAGCTGCATCCGTTACATCAACCTGCACGGTGCGTTCACTGTCCCTTTAATACCATGGGATTATTGAGACTATTGATGTGTTATTTATTTGACCTTGTGATTAGTTTCACACTTTCATACCTTGGACATTATTCATTATTATTAAGAATACACTTTTTTAAATTCACTTTTACAATTATTTTAAAATGTAATTGAGTTTTTTTCTCGTTTTCTTACAATTATATTGGATTCTGTTTTTATTTTTCCTCATGGAAACTCTTTGTAATGTATGTTTTTAAAAGGTGCTATTTAATAAACGTTATATAATTGTTGTGATGGTTGTAAAACAGCTATTAAATAGAATTTTAATTGGTATTAAAACGTTCTTAAAAGTAATTTGTTGAAGATTCAAGGCTTTATTGTCATGTGTACATTAGCTACAGTGTAGACATGGCAATGGAAAACTGAAGTCAACATGAATATATATATATATATATATATATACATAGAACAGATAAAATAGTGCAAGAGAATGTTTTGAGATGTGCAAGTAAATACAAATAGTGCAAGAAGAGTCTATATACAAGTCAATGGAATGATATCTTAGAGAAATAATTAGCAAAATGCACACAGATGAACCCTGAAAGCCCTGTGATCAGTACAAATAAATAAGAAAATAGAATAAATAACATTATATACTTGTCTTCGTTCCCTCAGGTCTGCAGCATCAGGGAATATTCCGGGTGTCGGGGTCCCAGGTCGAGGTGAACGACATCAAGAACTCCTTCGAGAGAGGTGAGCCTGTCATCATATAATCATTTAAAACATATAGTCTTATACTCTGATTGCCTTTTACTAAACTGTTAGATTGTTATTTGTTTTTGTATTCGGGATTGTGGGAAACGGTATTTCGATCTCTCTGTCTGTACACACTCTGAAAGATTGACAAGAAAGTTGACTTTGATTCTTTGAATTTCCTCCACAGCTCCATGTTTAACTCTCCCTCTCTTTCTGTGTGTGTTTGTTATTGAAGGAAACGACCCTCTGATCGACGAGGAGAGTAACCACGACATCAACTCTGTGGCCGGGGTGTTGAAGCTTTACTTCAGAGGTTTAGAGAACCCTCTGTTCCCCAAAGAGAGGTTCAATGACCTGCTGTCCTGCGTCCGTGAGTCCCTCGTCTCTCTAACACTCACATCATTTAAAGGTCACCTATCGTGCTATTTATAGGCAATAGCAAAGGTCTCAGATATATAAAAATATATAAAAACATGTCTATAAAGTGTTTTGCTCCAAACACCAAACAGATCATTCTAGCCATGCCTCATATCCCTCTATTTCACTTCCTGTTTCTAAAGTGCTGATTTTGGGATACAGCTTTAAAAGAGGAGGGGTCTGAGCTCATGCGGGACCCGGCATCTACTGTCTAAACCAGCGGTGTCAAACTCAATTTCATCGCGGGCCACATTCGCATAAAGGTTGCACTCAAAGGGCCGGTTGTAACTATATAAATATATAATATATATATAAAATAATGTATTATATTACATTATTGCCTCTGAATTGGATTATTATCAGATAGGATAATAACTTAGTAATTAACTACGTCTGAAAGCAGAAGTCCAGGGCAAATAATTGCAAGTCTCTTCAGTGCGCATGTCACAAAACGAGATGCATTGTGGGACATGTAGTTTATGGGCATATTGTATTATAAACTTATTATATTATTTGCAAGCTCTTGCGGGCCACATAAAATGAAGTGGCGGGCCGGATTTGGCCCCCGGGCCTTGAGTTTGAGACCCCTGGTCTAAACTAAATGCTGCCGTGATGAAACGCCATATCATGGATTATCAAGGATTCTTTCTAGGGATGTAACGATATATCGAATATCGCGGTAAATAAATGTCTTAATACCGTCGTGAGACTGACAAAATCTACCGCGATTTTTTTAATACATTTTTTTTTTTTAAACCTTTATTCAACCAGATGGTCCCATTGAGATCATCGATCTCTTTTTCAAGCGAGACCTGTCCAACATGGCAGCAAGTAGGTTACAACATGAACATAAAACAACAGATAACAATAAAGGACATCGTATTTACAGGGCTACATGTACACACCTAGAGACATTGACAAGTACCAACAGTATATTTATATCTCTGTCAATAAGCCTCACCTTCTTGGCAACAACTGTATTGTTGTTGAAGTGGTGGAGAGACAATGCACAGTTTGACCCACTGCTGTCACCCATGGCCAAAGCATATCTCTCTGTCCCAGCAACATCAGTACCAAGCGAGAGAGTTGTTTCCACAGCAGGGGATTTTGTAAACGCCCAAACATCCCAGCTTCTACCTGGAAATGTGGACATGCTCATATTCCTAAAAGATAACCTTGACGATGCTGAGTGAGTGAGTGAGTGAGTGAGTGAGTGAGTGAGTGAGTGAGTGAGTGAGTGAGTGAGTGAGTGAGTGAGTGAGTGAGTGAGTGAGTGAGTGAGTGAGTGAGTGAGTGAGTGAGTGAGTGAGTGAGTGAGTGAGTGAGTGAGTGAGTGAGTGAGTTAGAGTTGAGTTACTTGAAAAACTAAAGTGAAACTTCATTTATTCTATTGCAGGGTCTGATTATTATACTGTTGACACTTTAAAATACTACTATCCTACTAAAATGCTGCACAAATGAGATTTATTATTTAATAAATTAAAAAAAATTCACATTTTTTTTCCTTTATTTTTCAATATCGCGATAAATATCGTACCGTGGACTTTTTATCACGATATTATCGTACCCTAAGTTTTTGGTATCGTTACGTCCCTAATTATTTCTGAAACAGTATGTAGCTCAAAGGCTTTCTCTCTTGGCGGTTATACCACAAGGTGAGTTCCTTTTTACTTCCTGCTTCTTCACACACATGCTCTCCAGTACAGGTTAGCTCTGAGTGTTAGCCATGCTAATGTAAACACCGACCATATTACGTCCAAAACAGTCGGGCATTGTTTCTGATAGCAACGTTTCTGATTGGGCCGTGGGTCCACATTTCAGATATGACGTCATATCGGACGCAAATCTGGATCAGCTCCGTTGTTCCCAGTTTTTAGAGATTTGGGTACGGAGGAAAAGAGAGAGGGTTTTATCTGACGCTGCGTGAGTTCCCCGACACACCGGGGACACATAGTGATGTATAGAAGACATCAAAAAGTGCATTTTGCATGATGGGTCCCCTTTAAGATTTATTTGAGGTTTATTTGGAGACATTAGGAGTCATCAATAATGAACAATTCCTCTGCCTTTGAGTCACCAAAGTATTAAGTTCATAAGCCACATATTCTGACTCTAAAATGGCATTTTTCAGAAAGAGAAATCAGGAGTAAACTACCTTTTTTGGAGCGTAAACATTAGTATCAGAATTTAAGCTAACCTCCACTAACGTATTGTAATCCTAAACATGATCGTTAGCTGTGTGAATCTCTAAGTTGTCTAAGTCTTCTAAATAAGATATCTATACATAAGTCCACGCTCACACCACAGATATCATTATATACCTCTGACAGTAGTGAATAAATGTTCCTTCAAAATCATTACAAACTGACATTTTATACGTTTTTCTTTGTGTTATCTGTTGCTAACCTCTCCTACAGGCCATTTCACTCACATCTAAAAGTGAGCCCATTATTAAAGATTAATCCAAGGTGATTAAGATATAAAAAAACAACGACATGACCCTCTATATAATTGTATTTCATGTGAATACCCCATGCATCTCTTGTATCTTCAGCGTACTCTTTGCTCCTCAGCAGAGATGTTCCACATGTTGTTGTTTATTTCTGCGGATGTGTTGTTGTGTTGTTGACGTCTCTCTGCTCTTTGGTGTGTGTTTCAGGAATAGAGAACATGTATGAGAGGGCTCAGTGTGTCCGTAAGATCCTGCTGGGCGTCCCGAGGGCCACTCTGATCGTGATGAGATACCTGTTCGCCTTCCTCAACCAGTCAGTACACACTCCGATTAAACACACACTCCGATGAAACACACTCCGATGAAACACACTCCGATGAAACACACATAAGCCGCTTTCACACCAAGTACTTTGCCGCACTTAGTTCCCAGCACTTAGTGCCCCCATGGAACTAAAGAGCAGATCGCGTTCACACCGGAATAAGTTCCCTGAGGGAAGATTACGCAAATGAAGCTGCTGACGTCACTTCTTCTTCTTCTTCTGCTTTGGGTTTACTGGCAGGCCGCAAACACCTTCACGGCGTATACTGCCGCCCGAAATCCCCGGCCGGAAGTCCCCGGAGTTGGGGACTGGCTTCAGTAGAAGCTGCTGGGACTCCCAGCAGCTTCTACTGAAGCCTTCCGAGTAAATCGCCAGAACGCCGACACCTCCTCATCTCCTCATCTCCACCGCTCCCATGTTTTCTTTGGTGTTGCCATAAGTTAGTCTCTCTCCGTTGGTGCGCTGGGCTAATGCTAATGCTAATAATGCTAATGCGAGCAAATGAAATGGCGGCTTCACAAAGCTTTTCAGAGTTTTACGGGGCGTGGTTTGCCAATAGCCAATAGAAATTGGTACTTTTCTCTCCCCAGGATAGTCCAACCTCTCTAGCAGGCACTAAAAATAGGAGTAAAAGTTCTCGGAACTAAGTTCTCTTTTTGGTGTGAACGCAAAATTCCAGGCACTAACGGAACTAAACAGGAAAAGTACTCCGGTGTGAAAGCGCCTATAGAGTTAACGATGATTTCCTCCGAGTTTTATCCTTTCAAAACAGAGCTGAGAGGCAGTGAAGCTCTCGGAGTAAAGGGGACGGAGCTCTTCTACTTCACCTTGAGGAAACACTTAAAATAAGACTTAAACTGTACCTTAATTAAGAGAGAAACTATGCAGCAACGGGTATTTAGTAAAGAGCTCCCTCTGCTGCCTCGCTAACCTCTAGCAAGCAGTGAAGAGGAGACACACATATTCAGGATTGAGCTTCCAGGTCCGGTAAACGCTGGTGAAACAATAATAGAGACTGAAAGTGGAAATATTTGGTGTATTTTAAACATCAATACGTATTAATGATTTAACTGACAAATGCAAGTTAATTGGCAACTGTTTTGCTTTAAAGCAGGAAAGAGAAATAAATGAAAACCTGTAGCACTGGGTTACATGATGCATCGTTTAAAATAGAATATATATTTTGTAAATTACGACAATATTATATTGAAAAAAAAACATCTGACTAGCTTTTCCTTCTAAATGTACCGCCTAAAACTCGTAAATCCTGAGTTGTCTTCAATAATTATAACCCCCCATCCCCTGGTTCCTTAATTGTTGTTTTTTAGCCCTACAACGGTCCAAATATACTTCAATCAGGAGAGACGGTTTTGATGTAAGAATACATATTTATTGCCAGCAATACACAAATGAATGTAATGGAGTTTTGGCGATTAGGCCTCGTTGTGCAGGAGTATCATTCGGGAGGGGAGACCCGATACGATGAAACCCCCCGGGTCTACACCCTGGTGGTGGTGAATGGATAGTTGGTTCGGTCTGAAGGGGAGGGGCTTAGCTTGACCCTGGTGGTGGTGAATGGATGGTTGGGGTCGATCTGAAGGGGAGTGGCTTAGCTTGCCCCTGATGGTGGTGAATGGATGGTTGGGTTCGGTCTGAAGGGGAGGGGCTTAGCTTGACCCTGGTGGTGGTGAATGGATGGTTGAGGTCGGTCTGAAGGGGAGTGGCTTAGCTTGACCCTGGTGGTGGTGAATGGATAGTTGGGGTCGGTCTGAAGGGGAGGGGCTTAGCTTGACCCTGGTGGTGGTGAATGGATGGTTGGTTCGGTCTGAAGGGGAGGGGCTTAGCTTGACCCTGGTGGTGGTGAATGGATGGTTGGGGTCGGTCTGAAGGGGAGTGGCTTAGCTTGACCCTGGTGGTGGTGAATGGATGGTTGGGTTCGGTCTGAAGGGGAGGGGCTTAGATTGACCCTGGTGGTGGTGAATGGATAGTTGGTTCGGTCTGAAGGGGAGGGGCTTAGCTTGACCCTGGTGGTGGTGAATGGATGGTTGGGGTCGGTCTGAAGGGGAGTGGCTTAGTTTGACCCTGGTGGTGGTGAATGGATGGTTGGGGTCGGTCTGAAGGGGAGGGGCTTAGCTTGACCCTGGTGGTGGTGAATGGATGGTTGGTTCGGTCTGAAGGGGAGGGGCTTAGCTTGACCCTGGTGGTGGTGAATGGATGGTTGGGTTTGGTCTGAAGGGGAGTGGCTTAGCTTGACCATGGTGGTGGTGAATGGATGGTTGGGGTCGGTCTGAAGGGGAGTGGCTTAGCTTGACCCTGGTGGTGGTGAATGGATAGTTGGGTCGGTCTGAAGGGGAGGGGCTTAGCTTGACCCTGGTGGTGGTGAATGGATGGTTGGGTTCGGTCAGAAGGGGAGGAGCTTGACCCTGGTGGTGGTGAATGGATGGTTGGGGTTGGTCTGAAGGGGAGTGGCTTAGCTTGACCCTGGTGGTGGTGAATGGATAGTTGGGTCGGTCTGAAGGGGAGGGGCTTAGCTTGACCCTGGTGGTGGTGAATGGATAGTTGGGTCGGTCTGAAGGGGAGGGGCTTAGCTTGACCCTGGTGGTGGTGAATGGATAGTTGGGGTCGGTCTGAAGGGGAGTGGCTTAGCTTGACCCTGGTGGTGGTGAATGGATAGTTGGGGTCGGTCTGAAGGGGAGTGGCTTAGCTTGACCCTGGATTCAGAAGGACAGGAGGTGAAAAGGGGTGGAGGAGGGTTTCGTCAAGTCACCTGAAATGACAGCTGTCAGAGGGGAGAGCAGATTTAAAAGGGTTAGCGGAGCGCAATGATAGGCTTGTGAGAATAGAGCGTGATTGGTTAAGCTGGGGAGGGACGCCCCCGATCAGAGAGAGTAGTAACATAGCATAATAAATGAATGAGTAAAGAAGGTCTTCCTGTTTGAACTTGCGCTGAGCTTCATGTCATAGATTTAGAAAGTTTGGAGGATTTTAGCCTCACATTTTTGATAATAACAAGTGATCAGAAACAACCAAGTGTAAAAAAAGCTTTTCAAAGTGAACTTATTCCCCCAATGTTTCTCCCAGTCTGTCCCAGTACAGCGATGAGAACATGATGGATTCTGGGAACTTGGCCATCGTGTTCGGGCCGACGCTGCTGCCCACCCCCGACGCCCTGGACCAGGTGGCCTGCCAGGCGCACGTTAATGAGGTCATCAAGACGGTCATCCTCAACCACGACAACATCTTCCCCGACACCAAGGAGCTGCCGGGGCCCGTCTACGAGAAGTGCATGACAGGGGACCAGTACTGGTGAGGGGACCAATCAGAACACTTTAATTAAAGAGGACCAATCAGAACACTTTACTTAAAGAGGCCCTATTCTGTTTTTGGGGTGTGAGGGGACCAATCAGAACAATTTACTTAAAGGGGCCCTATTCTGTTTTTGGGGCGTGAGGGGACCAATTAGAACACTTTACTTAAAGAGGCCCTATTCTGTTTTGTGGGGTGTGAGGGGACCAATCAGAACACTTTACTTAAAGAGGCCCTATTCTGTTTTGTGGGGTGTGAGGGGACCAATCAGAACACTTTACTTAAAGAGGCCCTATTCTGTTTTGTGGGGTGTGAGGGGACCAATCAGAACACTTTACTTAAAGGGGCCCTATTCTGTTTTTTGGGTGTGAGGGGACCAATCAGAACACTTTACTTAAAGGGGCCCTATTCTGTTTTTGGGGTGTGAGGGGACCAATTAGAACACTTTAATTAAAGAGGACCAATCAGAACACTTTAATTAAAGAGGACCAATCAGAACACTTTAATTAAAGAGGCCCTATTCTGTTTTTTGGGTGTGAGGGGACCAATCAGAACACTTTACTTAAAGAGGCCCTATTCTGTTTTTTGGGGTGTGAGGGGACCAATCAGAACACTTTACTTAAAGGGGCCCTATTCTGTTTTTTGGGGTGTGAGGGGACCAATCAGAACACTTTACTTAAAGAGGCCCTATTCTGCTTTTTGGGGTGTGAGGGGACCAATCAGAACACTTTACTTAAAGGGGCCCTATTCTGTTTTTGGGGCGTGAGGGGACCAATTAGAACACTTTACTTAAAGAGGCCCTATTCTGTTTTGTGGGGTGTGAGCGGGGACCAATCAGAACACTTTACTTAAAGAGGCTCTCTTCTGCTTTTTGGGGTGTGAGGGGACCAATCAGAACACTTTCCTTAAAGAGGCCATATTCTGCTTTTTGGGGTGTGAGGGGACCAATCAGAACACTTTCCTTAAAGAGGTCCTATTCTGTTTTTTGGGGTGTTTTCCCCTTCCCTGTAGTGTGTCATATAGGTTTTAGTGCATGTAAATGGTCTGCAAAAGGCTAAAATCCTAAAGTTCCTGAACACAGTGTCATCACTTTGGAACACTTTCGCTTCTATTGGCTATCGCTCCAACACATTGTACGTGATAGGGTAAGGGAGGGGACATCTCTAAGCTGGTTGACCAATCACAACAGAGCCGGCCAGCTAACCAATCAGAGCAGACTGGGCTCTGGTTTCAGACAGAGGGTGAAAAGAGGTGCTGCAGCGTGAGAAAAATAAAGAGCTTTTTGAACATTATTCAGAATAGGGCCCCTTTAATTTAAGAAACAACACTCCCAAGATTATAGAAATGTTTTGCTTGACATTTTGAAAGATTGGGAAATGTTGCAAGTCTTTCTTCAGCGGTTTTGGTTTTAGTTTGAAATGTATTTAGAATCTATAATCATGTTCTGCTGTCTAAACGCTTCATTGGCAGCCTTTTCTTCCATCTGTGCATCCTCCATTTCGGATCCTGTGTTAATCTGATTCTTCCTCTTATTCCTCCTCCTCCTCCTCCTCCTCCTCCTCCTCCTCCTCCTCCTCCTCCTCCTCCTCCTCCTCCTCCTCCTCCTCCTCCTCCTCCTCCTCCTCCTCCTCAGTGAGAGTCCCTTCAGTGAACCAGGAGCTCTGGAGGAAGCAGAGCCTGATGGAGGCACCGAGACTCAGACCAGCGACGAGGGTACGCCGACCTCTGACCTTCACAACATCCTCCCACACACTCCCCCCTGTGTGTGTGTGTGTGTGTGTGTGTGTGTGTGTGTGTGTGTGTGTGTTGTGTGTGTGTGTGTGTGTGTGTGTGTGTGTGTCTCTGCTGGAGAGAGGTTGCTACGGCAACAGCAGCCATGGAGACTTCTCCTCCCCCCCCCCCTCTTTCATCCTGCCTCCCTTCTCATCTATCTTATCCGTTTCCGATTTAATAGAAAAATACTGTTTCAATACTGTTATCTGATTGGTGTAGCAATGGGGAGGAACAAAAGCCTTAGAGACGTTTGATTGACAGGTGGCTCTTCTCTTCATCTCCCCCCTCCCTCCTCTCTCCCCCCCCCCCCCCTATAGAGGGTGAAGGCGTGGAGGCGGTGGCGAGGTTCGACTACGTGGGTCGGTCGGTTCGTGAACTCTCCTTTAAAAAGGGGGCGTCGCTGCAGCTGTTCCAGCGCGCGTCACATGACTGGTGGGAGGGGCGGAGCAACGGCAGCCGAGGCCTCGTGCCGCACCAGTACATCGTGCTGAAGGACAGGCGAGTGCTCAGCAGGCTCTTATTTTGAAATCCATTAACAAATATATACATTTGGGTTTTTTTCTTTTTATTCAATCTACATTTCTAAACATCTTTTATTTTGAAATACCTTTTTTAAATATAATATATTTTTTATTAAATCTAAATGTGCTTTTATTTTGAAATCCCGATTTTTAAAAAATATTATTATTTTTTTTTTGATTGAATCTAAATGTGCTCTTATTTTGAAATACATTAAAAAAAAATGATATACTGTATATGTTTTTTATTACATGTGCTTTTATTTTGAAATCTCTTTTTTAAATATATATATATATGTGTTTTAAATTAAATCTAACTGCTTTTATTTTTGAAATATTTGACATACAGTGAACATACATTTAGTAAATCCAGTTGCATTAAGTTGCTCGTAAAAAACGACTAAGACAGTTTTGTTTCTAGAATGACCTTTTCATGACATTATTTAACATCATAGAGCGCTGTAATCACCCTCTCTAAGCAGTGATCAGCCTTCAGTCAGAGTCACTGATGGATGCAGGAGGATTCGCTGCTTATAAATTACCGTTACACCGGACAGGAAGTCTCTCTGCGCTCCGTATCGATCCGTTATCCGACAGTTTTCCCGATGTTAGTCCTGATGGAGCCCCTCTCCTCTCCCTCTCTGCAGGAACGAGGTGATGTCCGAGTCTCTGAGCCAGAAGGCGGACAGCGACAGCAGCGACGACAAGAGGTCCCGCAGCGAGCTGAGCTCCCCCACCGACCCGCGCCCCCCCGACACCTACAACAGGTCAGCATGTACCACACACTCCAACATGAAATACACAAGTACACACATCCTTTACTCAAGTAGAAGTACAGATACTCGTGTTTAAAAATAGTCTGGTAAAAGTAGAAGTACTGACTAAACTTCTTTCCTCAAGTCAAAGTAAAGAGGCTTTGAAATGTACTTCAGTAAAAAGTTCCCATAACTAGCAGCAGTTTTAAAGAGTACCTGACCTCCCTTTATATTAATAGAACAATAATGTCATTGTTAGCTAATGAATGTTTCCATGCTGAACAACGGCAACATGACAACGTTTCCATTGGTCCCTCTTCTTTAGAGAAGACCAGGAAATGATGGATACACGGATCGTGTTCAAATCAATAGGCACGCAATGACTCTAAAGAATAATGATCACGCATCAACACACATTCAGACTAAAGGAACCAGCTGTTTGGGAAATGAGAGAAGTAGAAAGTACAGGTATTTGAGTTCAACATGTAAGAAGTAGAAAGTACAGGTATTTGAGTTCAACATGTAAGAAGTAGAAAGTACAGGTATTTGAGTTCAACATGTAAGAAGTAGAAAGTACAGGTATTTGTGTTCAACATGTAAGAAGTAGAAAGTACAGGTATTTGAGTTCAACATGTAAGAAGTAGAAAGTACAGGTATTTGAGTTCAACATGTAAGAAGTAGAAAGTACAGGTATTTGAGTTCAACATGTAAGATGTAGAAAGTACAGGTATTTGTGTTCAACATGTAAGAAGTAGAAAGTACAGGTATTTGAGTTCAACATGTAAGAAGTAGAAAGTACAGGTATTTGGGTTCAACATGTAAGAAGTAGAAAGTACAGGTATTTGAGTTCAACATGTAAGATGTAGAAAGTACAGGTATTTGTGTTCAACATGTAAGAAGTAGAAAGTACAGGTATTTGAGTTCAACATGTAAGAAGTAGAAAGTACATGTATTTGAGTTCAACATGTAAGAAGTAGAAAGTACAGGTATTTGAGTTCAACATGTAAGAAGTAGAAAGTACAGGTATTTGTGTTCAACATGTAAGAAGTAGAAAGTACAGGTATTTGAGTTCAACATGTAAGAAGTAGAAAGTACAGGTATTTGAGTTCAACATGTAAGAAGTAGAAAGTACAGGTATTTGGGTTCAACATGTAAGAAGTAGAAAGTACAGGTATTTGAGTTCAACATGTGAGAAGTAGAAAGTACAGGTATTTGAGTTCAACATGTAAGAAGTAGAAAGTACAGGTATTTGAGTTCAACATGTAAGAAGTAGAAAGTACAGGTATTTGGGTTCAACATGTAAGAAGTAGAAAGTACAGGTATTTGTGTTCAACATGTAAGAAGTAGAAAGTACAGGTATTTGAGTTCAACATGTAAGAAGTAGAAAGTACAGGTATTTGAGTTCAACATGTAAGAAGTAGAAAGTACAGGTATTTGAGTTCAACATGTAAGAAGTAGAAAGTACAGGTATTTGAGTTCAACATGTAAGAAGTAGAAAGTACAGGTATTTGTGTTCAACATGTAAGAAGTAGAAAGTACAGGTATTTGAGTTCAACATGTAAGAAGTAGAAAGTACAGGTATTTGAGTTCAACATGTAAGAAGTAGAAAGTACAGGTATTTGAGTTCAACATGTAAGAAGTAGAATATACAGGTATTTGAGTTCAACATGTAAGAAGTAGAAAGTACAGGTATTTGAGTTCAACATGTAAGAAGTAGAAAGTACAGGTATTTGAGTTCAACATGTAAGAAGTAGAAAGTACAGGTATTTGAGTTCAACATGTGAGAAGTAGAAAGTACAGGTATTTGAGTTCAACATGTAAGAAGTAGAAAGTACAGGTATTTGAGTTCAACATGTAAGAAGTAGAAAGTACAGGTATTTGTGTTCAACATGTGAGAAGTAGAAAGTACAGGTATTTGAGTTCAACATGTGAGAAGTAGAAAGTACAGGTATTTGGGTTCAACATGTAAGAAGTAGAAAGTACAGGTATTTGAGTTCAACATGTAAGAAGTAGAAAGTACAGGTATTTGAGTTCAAAATGAGAGAAGTAGAAAGTACAGGTATTTGGTTCAACATGTAAGAAGTAGAAAGTACAGGTATTTGAGTTCAACATGTAAGAAGTAGAAAGTACAGGTATTTGAGTTCAACATGTAAGAAGTAGAAAGTACAGGTATTTGGGTTCAACATGTAAGAAGTAGAAAGTACAGGTATTTGAGTTCAACATGTAAGAAGTAGAAAGTACAGGTATTTGGGTTCAACATGTAAGAAGTAGAAAGTACAGGTATTTGGGTTCAACATGTAAGAAGTAGAAAGTACAGGTATTTGAGTTCAAAATGAGAGAAGTAGAAAGTACAGGTATTTGAGTTCAACATGTGAGAAGTAGAAAGTACAGGTATTTGGGTTCAACATGTAAGAAGTAGAAAGTACAGGTATTTGAGTTCAAAATGAGAGAAGTAGAAAGTACAGGTATTTGAGTTCAACATGTGAGAAGTAGAAAGTACAGGTATTTGAGTTCAAAATGTACAAAGTCAA